>NW_026921007.1:0-18383 GCF_032062105.1 Saccostrea cuccullata
AAAGAAGAGGTTAAGGTGGCTGTGCGGGCAGCTTTGGATGCGGGGTACAGACACGTTGACACGGCCTACATTTACATGAATGAGGATGCAATAGGAGATGTGTTACAGGAGTATATCGAGAATGGAAAAGTGAAAAGAGAGGAACTGTTTATCGTTACTAAGGTAACTATAACAATTCAGTAATTGGTAGATAATTGAAGTGACATAAAAAATGCAAGATTTATGATTGCTTTGATTTGGCAATTATGTGTTTTATCAATTAAATTATTAACTAATTAAAATTAAAATAAATTTTCTAAAATTTGAAATATAAAAAAAATGAAAATAAACTGAAAATATAAACACATTCAAGTCGTGTTTGTAAAATATGTTTATATTTTAATGCTGCAACAAATTATAAAAAAGATCTTATTTAATTTCAGCTTCCAATGATTCACATGGACCCCAAACTGGTGAAGAGATCTCTGGAATTGAGTCTGAAGAACTTGCAATTATCTTATGTAGATCTGTACCTCGTTCACTTCCCCGTCCAATTAGCGGTAAAACAATCAATAAAAAATCCATTTAAAAAGGTCACAAAACTTATAGCATTCTGTAGCTCTCCGAAAAAAAAAAAAGAATACATTGACAGACCGGAGAGCTGTAGTGCCACCCATTAAAATAAATGTATATTCATTACACAAAAGTGCGCTGTTTCTCGATTTATTTCTCTGTGTTTTTAAAACTGGCATCTCAGAATATATCCAGCCCCGTGTTCTTAACACATTTTTTTTTACTGTTTTAACCTCAAAACGTTCCTTATAATTGTTGCTAATAGCTAGCCTGGCCCTGAAAATGAGGCAGTCGAAAAGTTTGTCTACTAATAACTAATACTGCCAATTTGGTTTGCAATTGAGGTAAGAATTTGTTGGAATTTATAAAGAACTGCGTGCAACTTTTTGTGCGCAATTAATATACATTTTCATTCTTTGGGCAGCACCGTAGTTATCTGGTCGTCCACCCCAATTTTTTTTTCGACCAGCGAGCTACAGATCTGCAGCTACATGTAAAAAAATTCGAAAAATAATTTCCGATGTTAAAAACTTTTTGTATCAGTAATTTCTTCAGAGCAGGGTTTAATTTTCGTTGACCTAGCCTTGTTGTCAGCAAATACAATTTATCATTAAGTCAAATGCTGACTGACGTTTTTCATTTGTTAATCCATTATTTACACTGAATTGACGACAAACTTTTCCAGATCATGACAAGGAGCACACGGCGGGTGTGACCGATCGGGAGGGTATGCGTACTCCTCGATGGCACTTGATCCCACCTCTAATGTTTTGGAATTCCGCGTTTGCTCTGTCTCTATTTTGTTTTGTTTTATGGACTTTGAGCTTGAATTCAGTTTGTTATCTCAATGTATATCATTTCCAGGTATGGAGAGACCTACGAATTTATACCTACCACGATATGCATATTTTAAAAACTTTACCACTGAGCAATTCTTTTACCACGAAATCTAATCCCTATTAACCAAGATATTTTCCTCAAATCACGATAATTTGATTTCCGAAAATATTTGATTTTACAGTAAGACATAAAAATATTAAATAAGCCCAAGCGGTACTGTTTTTTTTTTTTGCGAAGAGGCTCTACCAGTTTTGTCACGTCTATTGATATTAATATGCTTACCAGGTTTCTATGGCTTTGTTTATACCAAGCCACACTTTGTCCATTCTTCGCCTTTACACAGAAAAAAGTATTTTGATTTACATTTATATGTATCCAAAGGGCAATGTTACACAATTTGCGGCACATATAAAAAAATCGCTAAACTACGATCGAGTTAGCTACAAAAATATTTCATTCTTCAATTTTACAATCAAGTTTTGTAAATTTTTTTTTAAAAAGTTTAAGTATTGTTTTTAACCTCTTAGTAGATGTACATGGTGAAAGTAAGATATTAAAATTTTGAATAACATGGTACAATTCAAGTAAAATATTTGATATGTCTGGAGATTGCTAAGTACGTCAAAATAATCTCATTTTTAAATAATTTTTCAAAACAATACGAGGGACGTTCAATAAATAATGTCATCAGTTCGATAACATACAACATAGAAATCATATGCCATTAAGATTGTCTTTCTCTAATTATTAAATCTTTAATGAGTTGATAACAGTTTATTTGACCACTTTTCATCACATAGTTCCATTGTGAGAAGCTGGAAAGCAAGGGCTATTCGAGACACTGAATTTAAAATGAATAGTCAAGAATCAGTAAACTAGAGTGATATTAAACGCTCCATAAAAGCTACTGTAAAACTTGTTAAGAATCCTAAGATATATTAACTGAAATATGTGAAATTTACAGCAACCAATGTCTGTTTTATACACACATAAGCAGGTGCATTTCAGTGAACAAAAATGATAAAATGGGCATCAAAAATGGGTACCATTCTTGGCGACAAGGACATACAACAATCATTGTATATTTGCAAAAATTCAACAAAGTATCACTGAGTATGTTTGATTGACTTTAAGACACATAGCAAAGATAGACATCATTATGGGGGTACTTCACAATGATTTAAAGAATCATTTAATAGTAAAAAAGTTTAATGCTCAAAGGTCACCCAATATTTTGAAAAATGAGTGAAAACGACAGCGTATAGGAATATCTAAACAATTATTGTAAAAAATTTAAAAAAATGTACTTATCCATTCTGTCTGAAGTTCAAACAGATAATGAAACTCGAATCCATTTTGCTTTAAACGCTCAAAACAAATTTACAATGAGATATACTTGACAAAACAGCAAAGACCTGAAATGAGCAAAGAATTATAAGAGCACAAAAACAGTTTTTAAGCTATTTTCTTAAATATTATATTAGTGGTCTTGTTGTTCAAATTCTTATTGGGGGAGTAATTTCAATTTCTTGAGTCTAGAAAGCAATTTTTTTTTTTGCAAAAAAGTGAAAGGTTTATGAGAGAAAGAAGCCAGAATGAGGAATTCACTACATTAAATTTCTTCATGACAGCGTCCAAACCTACAGCCATGAAGCGTGAAGAAGTTCTGGGGAAAAAAATAAAGTTAATGTTTGCTCACACCAACAATATTGGCCAGCACTTTCAACCTTTGACTTGTTTCATTTCCCAAACTTAAAGAAACGCCTTTTAGAAAAAAAAACAAGTACAGGAAATCATAGGATCTGCCATATTCCAGTATACGAAGGGTCATACTCAAAAATGTGTCCTAAAAACAATTAGAAATTGAATAAAAATGTTACGGACATGTGTTTTAATCAAAAGACAATATTTTGATTTAATCATTAAGACTAAATAATAGAAAAGCGTTTGTTGTTTCTTTTCGAGCACCGATGACATTATTTATTGAACGTCCCTCGTATTTGTATACCTTTAATGACCTACTCCTATAATGACCCTTATGTACATATTAAACCTTATGTTACTTTTCAGTATGAAGGGGATGACACCAACGTTTACCCCACAAACGAGGTGGGCGCCTGGAAGAAAGCAGATAAGTGGGATCTGTTAGGAACATGGAAGGTGCTGTCAAACAGTGCTTTACGAGACACAGGATTTTTTTTATACTCATAAATTGTTACATAATTATCTAGAAAATAAAACCTAGGGTAATTTTTCACTTATAATAGATACATTGAACATTATTTGACAGAGGAGGAGTTGCTTTTTAATCCCTTGTCAATGATTAAAGTTATGGTTGTTTATTTTCATCTGCAAGGTTGTTGAATTTTATGATTTGATTTTTTAAATTCATCATGGATGTTATAAGGGAAGAAAAAAACCCAAAGGCCAATAATTTTTCTGAACACAAATTTATTTCAATATGATACTAGTATATCTTCTTTTAGGCAATGGAAGAACTTGTTGACCAAGGGCTTGCAAAGTCTATTGGAGTGTCTAACTTCAGTATCTCACAAGTGGAAAGAATCTGCAAGATGGCTAAGCATAAACCTGTTATAAACCAAGTGAGCTCGTATTATTTAATTGTTTGGCATTAAAAGACTTACAAACATTTATGTTTTAGCAGCTGAAATATTTATAATTGAAAGATAATAACTGGCTCAGAAATGTTGACTATGTGGTATCCGGTTTGATATTACTGTTTTGTATTTTAATTAATCATTAATCATTAATTTTTAGTAGGTGGAGTGCCATGCTGTTTCTTCCACAGACAGACTTGTTTGAGGCTTGTAAGAAACTTGGTTTAACAATTACTGCATATTCTCCTTTCGGTTCTCCGGGAAGATTTGACTTTTGGTAAGTATTTCAGAAAAAAATATAAATTTAAACCATTCATTAAATATCAATTAAAATATTTGAAGTAAAATGTATTCTTTAAAAAAAAAAATTTTACTTGTATCAATAGAATTTCAAACAATAAGTATGTTTCTAAAAGTTAAAGTTAAAAAGAGAAATACGTGTATATTTCTGTTGATGGTAGTAAACAAGCGGGTGATCCGATTGTCTTAGAAGATCCTGTCATCCTGAAAATTGCAAGGAATCATGGGAAATCTCCTGCACAGGTACGGTGACAAAACGTATCGATAATAGAGGAGATAAAATTACTTATTTAAACAAAGCGAAATTAATCGAAATAACACCAAGATATGGGAAGGTTTTACCTAAATATTTATATGTAATAAATTTGATATAAGTACAATGGCTTATGAAATATAGTTGACTATCTCTAGTTCCATTTAGTAAACAATTTTTTTAATGCACACTGAATATCATTTACTATTCTCACGTTTATTTTCATTATTATACAGTTAAAGTATATCATTGATGGAGTTAGCAAGATTCCAGATTCCAGTTCCCCAAGACCAGGACTATTTCCCGAGGCGCAGCACGCCGCAGGAAATAGTCCTAGTCTTGGGGAACTGGAATCCTCAATGATATACTTTTTAACTGTTTTATTATACCGATACAAGTAGAGGATTATGAATAGCGGGGAATAAGATTCAAGACTAACGCACGGGGAATTAGTTCATTCACATATTAGACCGAAACAAAAGTAAAATCTAGAGGACTACGGATAACCGGGGAATTAGCTTTCGAAGCAGGGATTAGCTCATTTAACTAACGCACGGGGAATTAGTCCATTCACTGAGATTTCTAGGGAATTATTCACAATTTACTGCCTTACTTTTTTTTAGGAAAAAATCAGTAGAGGTATAATAATAAGGATTATTATTAATAGGAATGAGGATTTCGGAAAATAGTGCCTTGCTAATACATTCCTTCTGATTTGTTTTAGACATTTCAAAACATTCTCAGTATCAAAAAAAAAATAAATAAAATAAAATCAATCACAAAATATTTTAACATAATACACCATTTTTTGCAATACCTTTATTTTTACTTTAAAGTCATATGGTTTTCATAAGCGAGAGACGATTTTCATAATTCTGGTTAATGATGCTAACTTTGTGGCGAAAATAAGATGATCTTCAGAAATTGTCTTTTTTTGACCTTGTTGTATGGTTAAGATTAAGTTTGGCATTCTACGGCCCCGTTCAATAGAAAATAAAATCACGTCTATTTCCCAATATAACTTTCATCAACTTTTCGAATACATATTTTCATTTTAACAAATTCAAAGACATATTTTAAAAATACATGTATAAAAATAGTATTAAAGTATATGAATGTAATTCAAAAGAAGATATTGAAATCTAGTGTCATTTTCGCCAAGATGCAAAATCACATACTATAGTAGTTGTTCATGGTTGAATTAAATACAGATAAACATTATCAACATTATTGTCTGAATTATAACTATCTTGCTGCACAGAAGAAATATAAAAAAACTTTTCAAAATCATATGCCAAAATAGTCATTTTTTCTTCAATCTATGATTAATAAGCAAATTAATCGAAGAACTACTTTTCAACTGAATTTATTTCAAGAATTTATCTTTACTACAGATTCTTATTCGAAATTTTATCCAAAGAGGAATCATTGTTATTCCAAAGAGTGTTACTCCGGAGAGAATTCAAAGCAATTTCCAGGTGAATATTTGCAGTATATTCATGTATTTGAAGCATGTACTAAATTATTTGAAAGCTTTTTTTTGCATGTTTAGGAAAAAGTCCTATGGTTGTAAAACTTTCTCATAAATTAACTGCTTTGTTGTACTAAAAAGCCTATCATTTGATTATTTACATAATACAAGAGGGATGTGAGGAATGTTTCGAGTTTATCTTAACAGAGCTGGAAGGAAATGAAAGAAAACAATAGCTGAATTCTTAAACGCGTTGACAAAAGCTTCTCATTAAAAATTATTTTCAAAAGAGTTTTTTTTAAAAGCTTCATAAGAAATCAAGTGAAGGTATATACATGTACTAAACATTCCATAATAACAAAAAAAAAAAAATAATAATAATTTTGTTTTTCATTGCAGGTTTTTGATTTTTCTCTATCAAAAAAAGACATGGAGGAGATTAACAACATAAAGATTCGACACCGTTATTTCGACAACGTTTCTGCGATGTACGTCATATCTTCATAAAAGCTAGTCAATACACTTTTTGTACCCCGCTGATAAGGGGGAATAATTTCTGTCTGTTGTGCGTCCGTCCAACCGTCCGGTGTAAAGACGAATAATTACCCCCATCGAATAATGACCGGGGGTCATTTTTCATCGACAAAAAATGACCCCCTACCCGTAGAAAAAAATCATTTTTTGAAGAAAAAGAGTCCTAGGGGTCATTATTTTATATGTTAGTCCTATAAAAAATTGACCCCCATCGAAAAATGACCCCCTTTGAAGTGATACAGAATTTATAACAGGTGCAAGGGAAAAATATGCTGTGTATAATAATTGTTCTTCCTTCGAGTAATTCATGCATTTGTTCGAATAGATTTGATCCTTGTTCTTCTTAGCACATAGGGGTAATAAAGTTTTTAAAGCAATTTACAATCAATCAATTAATCTTCATTTCTCTGATAAAGGAGCAAACCTAGAAAATCAAAGATGGTACATGAAATGATTAAAACGCACGCTGGAGATGAAATTTATGAATATATTTTTTTTTACTGACTCCATTGATACGTTGTTTCAGAAAAAAAAATTGTTGGGAAAAAGTAGAAATTTGTAGAAGACGAATTAATATCGGTGCGTACAAATAAGTAATTTGTTCGAATTAAATAGGTTACATTCGGACGAGTGGAATAAAAATAGAAATGGATGACAGGACGCCTCGATTTTTCATATGTTCCATCCTATACATGCAGACTATCACAATATAATTAAAGATATTAAATCTTTGCAAATACATATTCTTTTTATACCCAGCCCTCGGTAGAACAACCAGACTTGCAATGAACATTTTCAAGTGAGAAATTAAAAATTAAGAGATTCACGTAGTCTTTCAATGCTAAAACTGTGTTTGAAATGAGATTCTTTAATTGTCAAGTAAATAAGATTTCTTTTCGATATTCCTCCTTTTAATGTTTGCTTAAAAAATATATATATATTTTTGATATTCCACTTGTTTTTAGAAATCAAACCAGGCAACAATCAGATTTAAATACTCTTTAATAGGAAAAATTTATTTTTCTTCATTTCAACTTTTAGCTTATATAAGTTTGGCAAATCCTATTTGACAATGAAAGAGGAGGAGATTTTTATCCCCCTCCCCAAAAAAAAAAAAACAAAGAAAAAAAAACAAAAAAAAAAAAACACCATTACGTTAAATAAAAAAAAACGAAAAGCAAAAATATAAATAAAATTATATACCTTTCAATAATGCTAAAAGAGGCTCTGGATTAAATATTGAAATGAAGTTAAGTCTTCAAACAAGTACTATCATATCATAATTTACTTCTCCAATATTAAAGCAGACTTTAAATGTTGCTGGGGGTATACAGTGCTTAAAAGTATTGTGGCAAAGTAACAGTTGAAAATTAGTAGAATAGTAAATTATTTTAAGCTTATTTTTAGTCTCTCCTTATAGAAAAATAGAGGTAGGGTAGTTTTTTTGTTGTTGTTGCTTTTGTTGATAATCGACTTCCTCCTAAATAAATCAGGGGTGAGTGGGTATAACACCTATAATATACTCTGTAAAGCTATGGGCTAGTGTAAAGTACACATTCAAATGCAAAAACTATACATGCAGACATAACCTTTTGTTATAGCACACAGTATTCATTACATTTCTTCATTCTGGTTTTACTCCACCCTTTTACTCAGTTCTGAGTATATCTTTTAGAGAATTTTATATGAAAATCAGAACAAACATTTTCATTTATGTAACGTCTTCTTTATACTGTATCATATTATGAAAAGTTAATTGAAGATCATTTCTTTTTATGTCCCCATAATCGAAAATTCGGGGGTTATAATTTTATCGTGTCCGTCTGTATGTGTGTCAGTCTGTCTATATTTGCGGTCTGTTTGTCCGCAAAAACTTTAACCTTAACCATAACTTTTCATTTATTGGAGCTATGACTTTCATATTTTATATGTGTATTCCTTAGGACAGGACCTTACTTTAGGTACCACCAAATTTGACCTTTGATCTTTACCTTGGAGTTTGTCCCATTTTACAAAAAAATGCCAATTTTTTACTTTGGCCATAACTTTTAAACGGTAGATACTAGTACTCTCATACTTCACATATGTATTTTTTTTGGCATGACCTTTCATTGGATACTAAAAACTTTTACCTTTTGACCTTGACCTTGGAGATTTCCGTACTTATGAAAAAAAATTTTTAACCTTCGCCATAACTTTTGAACAGTAAGGGCTAGGGTTTTTATACTTCACATATGTAATCCCTGTTACATTAAACCTTTCTTAAGAAACCATCAACTTTGACCCTTTGACCTTTGATTTTGACCTACCTTTCAAAAACTTATCCTTAGCCATTACTTTTGAACAAGTGGTGCTAGGGCTTTCCTTTTTTTGCAACTGTATTTCTTGTGAGAAGACCCTACTTTGGATACCAATTTATTTAAATTGCATTTAAGAAAAGTTTAATTGTCGCTATGTTGCCATACAGGGGCATTGCTATTTCACAAACACATCTTTTTATATATAAGAGGAGTTGCAGATAAGAGATGGATACCCCAAAGCGTAACAGACGGACATCTCGATTACTATATACCCTCCCGCTTTTCAAACGGAGGATATAATAATATAAAATACTGCTGATTTTTTCTGTCAGTACGATGATTTCCACCATCGAAAAACAATGTTCACCTAACCCTTTAGGCTTGATAAATCTTTTTACTCCTTTAGATTATGAATCATCGCATTTACCTTAAAATAAAGCTTGAATTGTATAATGTTATGAGATCAACATATCATCAATTTATTCTCAATAAGCTCAGGTGAGCATTCTGGCCAATATGCTTCTTTATCTATTTTTTTTTGCCCCCTAAAAAATTCAGCTTTGATCCACAAGGAGTCATTTTTCTACGGGGGTCATTTTTCTTCACGTGGGTTCTGCAAATTTTTAGTGGTGACACTCTTTCTATGGGCAAAAGGGTCATTTTTCGACGTCGAATAATGACCCCGGTCATTATTCGATGGGGGTCATTATTCGTCTTTACACCGGCTGTCTACAGTTCTGTCTGTCTGTACAACTGTCATTTCCACGCGACATCTCGTGAAGCCTTTGAGCTTTTTCAATTATATTTTACACAACAATTTCCTATGGCCTAAGAAATATTCCTATTGAATTGAGGTCAAAAAGCCCCATTCTGAATTTGAGGTCAAAAGGTCAAAGATCAAGGTCGTGAATTCATACATTCTGTATATGTGCAAAACTTTCATTTCTGGGCAATATCTCAAGAAGCTTTCGAGTTTTTGAAATTAAATTTTATTCAATAACTTCCAATGGTCCATCCGGCCCTTATTAAAGTGCCCCCCCCCCCCGCCCCCAAGATCATCCCATTCTCTTCTTTTTCCTTTAGTTTTAAACGATAATTGACTTTATAAATGACAGTTAATTACATTTTTCCTGCAACTTCTTAGTTCTTAGAACAAAATGTTTGTTAAGATAATTACATCTACATGGAACAATTTCTACTTATGGAAAAGTTTTACTAACGTCTGTTGGGAAAAATCTGATGTACTACTAAGTATAAGTTTAAATTTGTAAGTCACAGAAATCATAAAATCCTAAAATATTTATTTCTTTTTTGTTTCTCTGCAGGTGTAAGGATCATCCAGAGTGTCCATGGTGAAATAAAAAAAAAAAACCCAATCACATGTAGGACTTGTATAAAACATCTTTGTCAAACTCTCTTGTCTTTGAAGGAAATATTCAAGTAATAACTTTAAATTCGCCAGTGCTGTTTCTTTACAATTGAAGATGATATGATTCTATTGTATCAAAAATAATTCTAAGCGGATTTTTAAAAGAAATTCAAATTATATTCCATAATTGTAATTTTATTCATGACTTTTGATACCTAGTATTTTAAAAATTGTTTTTTCTTTTGAGCTTGATTTAAATATATTAATACATACCGAAAAATTGAAGTTAAAAGATGTTGATAACCTAACTAACAAACACGATTTGCAATGTTTGATATTTAAAACTGTTGTCTTGAGGCATTTGGCATCTCATATAAACATTAATGTATATATATGCATTTGAGTTAAATAAATCAAACTTAACAACCTTCAGAAGAAAAAAAATCTTTTAAAAAAATAGGCTTCAACAATATCACAAAACCAACAGAATTGCACTTAGATGTACTTGGTATGATTAATTTTAAATATATACCTCTCTATTCTACTTTTATACCTCTTGTTTTTTAGACACATATTACACTGGTCGATATAATGGCCTCGTTGGAAATTGCACCATATCATAAAGGCAAATGCTGACTAACTGGTTTCATATTAATTTACATTTTAGAATATAATTTTCACTCTTAATTGTCTAAGTTTTTTTTTCCATTTTCACTTAAATTTTCAGATTAAAACAAGAAATACAATTGTTTTTATTATCATTGTCCTTGGATGAGTAGTCCGTGTGGCGCAGTGGTTAGATTGTCTGCTCTAGAGTCACGAAGTAAGGGTTGGAATCCCACTGTGGGACGTGGAGACCGGTCCTTCGGATGTGACCGTATAAACAGAGGTCCTGTGTCGCGGTAGATGCTGGCACGCAAAAGATCCCTCCCTGCTCAATGGCTTTGGATGCCGAGTGTAGGACAAAATTTGCAGCTCTCCACCGGGCATGTGGTGTCGTCTCTATGAGTGAAAAATTTTGAGAGGGACGTTAAACAATATACAATTGATCCTTTGATAAGTCTATGAGGGTTGTCCGGTAAACTTCGTGGATAAAATGAATAATAGAAAGAAGACGAAGGATAACAACGTTTAAAATGTCTTAATTAAGAGGGACACCTTCTCTATTTAATCTATTCTTCTGCAGAATAAAATAAGAAGGAGAACTACTCCGGAAGGAATGTCAGGAGTTGGTGAAGGTGGGAAGGGAGGGATTTATGACAGGGTGATTGTTGTTCCTTATTTAGGTAACGCATGGTGTGCTTTTCAACAGATCCATTATGTTCCTTTTTCTTTTAAACGACCAAATGTCGTAATATTTATTTCACAATATTTACATTTACTTTGTTTGACCCTAATAAAAGCATTATAAAATATTTTACAAGTGATAAATACACATATCACACAAAAGTCTATCTGGAGTATGAATACAGGGACTACGCCATTACAGTTTAAACAAAGCAAAAAAATTATGTCTTTTATACTAATCATTTGTATTTCTTTGTTGCAAAAATATAATTTATCATTTTAGATTGAAAAATAAAGAAAACTTTGATTAAAGTTATCTGATTTATTGTGCACTATTTTCGTTTGCGGATTTTTGGTTTGTGAGCAAACGAATTCTGGCGGGAAGTTTAGATTAAGCTTTTCCAAAAGCTGTTCTATCAATTGCAACTTACTTGAAGAATAAGGCGGGAATTTTAATTTAAAAACTTAAAATAGCGGAAAATACAGGGGCTAAAAAATGTAAATATAAGCATTGGATTATCATTTTTTGAAAGATATAGTCTCATAATTGCAATGGTGTGTGCAAACAAATTTTCATAACGTCTAAATGCGCGTTGCTCAATTTGTTTGCATACACCATTATAGTTACGAGACAGCATCTTTCAAAAAATGATAATCCAATGCTTAAAAAGACCTTGTGCATATTTACGAATCGTTGAAATACCAATTAAAAACGACACGTAGAGCACAGTCATTTACAAAATATGATCCCGCCTCTAATGTTTTAATTGGAGGTCCATGTTTGCTTTGTTTCTATTTTATATTGTTTTACGGACTTTTGATCTTGAATTCTATTTGTTATCTCCATTATTATGTTTCATTTAATCTAATTTCTTTTACTTGTGTAATAAGGAAAACACTTGTTGGTGCCCTCAATTCGATATATAATTTAGATATATCAACTGATGGTTATTTCCGTTCAAATATCGAAACTATATATCTCAGTGGGCTTGAAATTAAAGCTACCACAGAGTCTTACACATATGTTTATACTTAGATATTTTGCTAGAATGGACATTATAAACAACAAAATTTCTGATAGTGATGACTCTTACTGTTCTTGCTGTTGGTTATCTCCATGTTTCTTTTCAATCGTTTACTCTCTTTCCCTATGCAGGAATATATACTCAGTACTAGTGTTCTTATCAGATATATATTGGGTTAATATCTCTCAGCTGATTCTATTCACAAGAACTTGTTCGACGTCTGAGCAATTTCTAAAACCAGGTAGATATTGACAAAAATTTGATGAAACAAGAATATCAACCGTTTTGTTTAAATTTATAATTTCGTGAGTTTATTGGTCAATACAATGACCTTGTCAGCAAATGCAATCTATCATTCATTCAAATACTTACGTATGTTTAACCTTATTTTGTCACCATTTACACACTGAATTGTCGACGGAGTTTTCTGTTGCGCACCTTGTCCCATTTCTGATGTTTTAAAGCTCCGTGCCTTCCTTTATCCAAAATTTGTAATGTTTAATAGACTAGGAACTTGAGTACTGTTCATAATGTCCATATACTTCTCTTATTAAAAAAAACTATTTGCACTTTTGTGCTTTTAAACGAACACTTGTAATAATTTTTGACCTTCTTATGTACTCTTTTTAATATTGATTATTGAAGAAATGCGCGATAAGAGGGCAGACCTTTTTTTAGGACATTCTAACAGATATAAATCTGACCTTCACTGAGAAGCGGGTAGCAGAATAGGATGGCTGGAATGAACATGGCAGTGAAACTAAATAATGGAAAGGAAATGCCTTTTGTCGGACTGGGCACGTGGCAGGTTAGTATTTATTATCAGTAAAATTTGATTTCTATGCTTGATCCTTTATTTATAACGGATTTGGTAGTTCTCTTATCAGTGAAAACAACGTGACCTGCAAGCTCTTGTACATAAGTGTTAACATTATTGTTGTGAGATAAAGATTAAGGAGTAGAAAAATGTGCTGGAAAACGGACCTCCACTCCACACCATTTAGCTTCAAAACGAATACTTATCCTAAAACAATTATTTTTCGTTAAGGGTTTTAAATACTCACAATTATCTGAGTTAAAAGTAGAAAAACTGGATTTATTTTCGACGAATATGAATAATACGAGGGTCATTCATTAAGTAATACAACTGGGTACCAAAAAATATGACGCAACCTTAAATTCAAATAATTTTTTTACATCAATCCTTAGAAATATTCCACATTCACTTTAATACACTTTTCAAGTCTTTTTATCCAAAAACAAAAAGCCCAAAAGTACCTAAAAGGCACTGATTTATGGCACTGCCAATGGTCGATCTGGAGCCGTAGCGTCTTCCGGACAACATTTTCTTTGGTTTAGGAAAGTGAAAAAAGTCGCATGGACTTAGATCTGGCGAATATGGCGGGTGTTGCAACTCTGTAACTCTTTCATTCCTCAGAAACGCTTTTATACCTCTTTATGTTTATGTGCGGTAGCATTGTCATGCAGCAGGTAAATTCCACGAAGGCTAGGCCTGTCTTTGGGCGTCTTTTACGAAAGATATGTTTCACTTTAATCAATATTCTGTTTTAGCTCACCTGAGCCGAAGGCTCAAGTGAGCTTTTCTGATCACATTTTGTCCGGCGTCCGTCTGTCTGTCTGTAAACTTTTCACATTTTCGACTTCTTCTCAAGAACCGCTGGGCCAATTTCAACCAAACTTGCCACAAAGCATTCTTGGGTGAAGGGGATTCAAGTTTATTCAAATAAAGGGCCATGCCCTCATTCAAGGGGAGATAATTGAGAGTTAGTGAAAATTTGGTGGTATGTTTTAAAAATCTTCTTCTCAAGAACCACTGTGCCAGGAAAGATGAAACTTATGGGGAAACATCCTCAGGTGTAAATTCAAGTTTGTACAAATCATGTCCCCCGATGGTAGGGCGGGGCCACAATGGCCGACCAAAGTTTTATATAGAAATATATAGGAAAATTCTTTAAAAATCTTATTCTCAAAAACAGCAAAGCCATGATTGCTCATATTTATATGAAAGCATCCCTAGGTAGTGTAGATTCAAGTTTGTTCAAATCATGACCCCCGGGGATAGGGCGGGGCCACAATGGCCGACCAAATTTTTATATAGAAATATATAGGAAAATTCTTTAAAAATCTTCTTCTTAAGAACAGCAAAGCCATAATTGCTCATATTTATATGGAAGCATCCCCAGGTAGTGTAGATTCAAGTTTGTTCAAATCATGACCCCCGGGGGTAGGGCGGGGTCACAATGGCCGACAAAATTTTTATATAGAAATATTTAGGAAAATTCTGTAAAAATCTTCTTCTTAAGAACAGGAAAGCCATAATTGCTCATATTTATATGGAAGCATCCCCAGGTAGTGTAGATTTAAGTTTGTTCAAATCATGACCCCCGGGGGTAGGGCGGGGTTGCGATGGCCAACAAATTTTTACATAGAAATATATAGGAAAATTCTTTAAAAAACTTTTTCTCAAGAACAGCAAAGCCATGATTGCTCATATTTATAGGGAAGCATCCCCAGGTAGTGTAGATTCAATTTTGTTTCAATCATGACCCCAGGGGGTAGGGCGGGGCCAAACTTTTGGTTTTACACTTTTCAATAGTATTGTAAACCAATTCCTACTTTTTCCTAGCCACAATGCTCGGGTGAGCGATGTGGCCCATAGGCCTCTTGTTGTAAAACAAGCTATTAATGGTTCTTCCTTTGGATCTAGGAATTTGAACAATCGCCCCTCTAGAGTCAAAGAAAATTTTGTACAAAACCTTCTTTGAACTCTGGCATCTTCTTCAAATAACGGGTCTTCTGCTGCATTTTCTAAGTCACATTCTAACATTCACTTCTCTTTGAGGCTCAAAAGAGTGCATCCAGGTCTCATCACCTGTTATAATACTGGAAAATTTTCTCTTGTCACAATTCTCAGAAGATTTAAGTAGCTCTTTCACCATTTTTACCGTTGTCTTCTTTTGTGCTTAGTCAGTAAATGAGGAAACCACCTGGCAAACACTTTCCTAAGATTATTAAGTTCTTTTGTTATAATTTTGTGTGCTGTTCCCATTGAAAACTGGAGGGCCCTTGCAATATTTTTCACTGTGTATCTTGCATCTTCTGTTAACATCGTACTCACAGCATCAATATTTCTTTAGATCATAACGCTTTTTGGTCATCCTGTACGTGTTCGATTTTCCAGACTTGTTTCTCCTTGTTTAAATTTCTTCATCCATCTGCAGACTGCACTGTATGAAATTACACCCTTTAAATTTCTTCATCCATCTGCAGACTGCACTGTATGAAATTACACCCTTTAAATTTCTTCATCCATCTACAGACTGCACTGTATGAAATTACACCCTTTAAATTTCTTCATCCATCTGCAGACTGCACTGTATGAAATTACACCCTTTAAATTTCTTCATCCATCTACAGACTGCACTGTATCAAATTACACCCTTTCCATAGGCAGCAACCCTCTTTTTGTAGGCGTCTTTGAATGGTTTTTCTAGCAATACGCAGTTTTTCATATATGCTCGCATTTCCATTTTCACATGAGCGGCCACATTTGAGCGAAAAATTACTCAGTGTAGTGACCATGTTGTTGCAGCCCGGAGGACCGGGCTGCTCTATACATATATGTTTAAGTGTTGGTGTACGGGGATTGAGCTTGGAGAAGTTATTCAGAATTAAAGGTTTTCTAACCATTAAATAGATTGTTAATCAGAATGTTCTTTCCTTTTATAAATTATGATATGCATAATATATTTACTTCCATAAAGTGAATCTGAAAAAATATACATGTTTTTTCGCATTTAATATATAAAAGTTACTTATCATTTACTATCGAAAAAAAGACAGGTTCCTTTTTTTAGAACATCGAATTTAAAATGTCGCATAAAAACGTACTCTGCACAGTTCGTGTTTTATATTCTTAAAGTGAAATACATTTTTTAATATCTAGGTGGTGCATGTGTCTGGTTTAAATTACATTTATGCAGCCAAGATTTACTTGAGGAATTGATAAAGTTTATAAGGGTATCGTTTTTGTTCGATTTTCAACCGACTATTTTTAAAATATTCTCGACTATCGTCTCCATCATTTAGACGCATGCCTTTTTCACACATATCGAAGCGGTTTGATGATCAAGAATCTTTTGCATTGTTTATTTTTTTTCCCGGGTGACAATTGATGGTTACATCAATGTTTTCTTGTTTTTAATTGTAAGAACTCTGTGAATATAAAAGCAAATTTCGTGCAGTTTTTGGGTTGTGAGATAGGATGAATAGAACATATAGACCGTGAAAAGAAAATCTAAAATACCATGTATTTTTACGGAAAACCATAAGTTGCATTACTTAATGAATGACCCTCGTACATGTATCTAGAGGGTTCCCATGTTTCTTTAACCCGTGTATGACATAGGTAAACAGAAGCATATGCCGATATTTAAAAACCCTATTTTGTATTTAAAATGCAGTAAAAATTATTCTAAAACGAGTATAAATACATAATTTTGATGCGAGAAGTTGAAAAATAATTATTTCTTCATAAAAAATGTTGATTGTTTGAATTACAAGGCAATCATTATGCATCAGAATAACAAAAAAGAAAAAAATATTAAACGAAAATACATCAGGAGTTATTGCCGTTGGCAATTTTTCGAACAGATTGATCATTGATAAAATAATGAAATTATTCAAATTTTAAGGTAATTCCACCCTCCTATGATGTCATAGGTTTTTGCAAAAACTGTAATTAGTTTAAATTCATACCTAATAAAACAATATCTCTTGGACGAATGCTTTACAGTAGGTGTAATGATAAATATTGTTAAGTTAAAGAATTTAAAAAATGCATATTTTTTTTTATATTTAATCAATAATTCAATCTTTAAAAAATGTTGACAAGGGCAATAACTCCTTCTAAGGTCTCTTCATTCAGGCATTTGCTTTATTGTAAAATAGTTTCCCTGATATTCACAATTCAAAAGTATCTTTTAAGTAGGAAGTATTTAAGAACACTCAGCATCAGAATAATGCATTTTAACCAGTTTTTACATATTTTTCATGATACAGTTTACAAAAAAAGTGCGATTTTTTATGCTGACATACATTTCTGTTATTTATGTTTCGCATCTTAATTAACATGGTGACCTATACATTTTTTGCCATGATTGAAAAGTTTAAATTATATTAAATGAAAATAAATGCAGTTTTTGTACTTTGAACCTAAAAAATTGTGAGGGTGGAAACACCTTAAATTGTTTTACAAAAAATATTTTTTGTTACACCTATTGAAAGGCATTCGTCCAAATGATATATTTCCTTGGGTATGTATTTATATTATTTACAGATTTTGCGATAATCTATTACATCACAGGAGTATGAAAATACCAGAAATGAAATTTACCCAATATTGAACTTTTTTTCAGAGTCCAAATGATGAGGTTAAGACCGCTGTACGGGCTGCTTTGGATGCCGGGTACAGACACATTGACACGGCCTATAATTACATGAATGAAGATGCAATTGGAGAGGTTCTTCAGGAGTATATTAAGAGTGGAAAAGTGAAAAGAGAGGAATTGTTTATCGTTACAAAGGTATCTTAGAACAAAATGAATGTATATTTCATGAATTAAATGTGAAAAGAGAGGAATTTTGTGTCGTTACAAAGGTATCTTAGAACAAAATGAATGTATATTTCATGAACTGAATGCTATAAAACTTAAAGTTTTGCACAAGTTTTTGCTATTTATATACTAGTTACCAGAATGATTTTTTATATTCAAGTAAAATTTTTAAATGCAATTAATAGGTATAATTATTTA
>NW_026921008.1:0-137500 GCF_032062105.1 Saccostrea cuccullata
AGTTAGTGGTAATCTATTTACAAACTCGGAACGTTTTCTCAAGGTTTGGCTTGCGCGTACTTGTTACTAGTATTTTGACGTCATGTACGTAAAATGACGTTGATTCTAACCGTTAATGCTAAATGGACGAGTATTACCTCAATATACTGAATTTATAGTAGTATGAAAATATACATTTGAAATGAAATCGTGTTCATTGAGCATATTCAATAGTAATAATACCGGTACTAAAAGCTACAACTCATTTATCTCGAAAATTCATGGCGTCATCGCTGGTATGAAACTACTTTGTTTATCTATATATTTGCCTGAAATTTTCATGATATTCTACAAATAAGCCAAAAAAACTTTAATGTTATGCAATAAAAAGATGTAAAAGTTCAATAATTATTTACGTTGAATAGAAGTGAAAGAAATACAAAGTCACAATTCATTTCAGTAAAATCGGCCCAAAATCGGCTCCGTGGCACTCTACGCAACTGTGTGATCGGCCCAAAATCGGCCCTGTGGCACAGAAGTGGTTAAAGTCACATTGATATGATATTATATTGTGTATCGAGACAACAAAATACATATCAAAAGTATTTTGTTTACATAATTTGAGTTTTATTTCATTTACTGAAACATAATTCACACGAATCAATTGGTAGAACTTTGATATATTCATGGCTGAAAAATAATAACTATTCTCATATGAATTTTCATAGTTTCTTACCAATTGTAACTGTCTTTTTATCCGTTCTTTTGAAAGCAATAGCTCTTGACAGAAACGTAGACATGGGTACAGTACAGCTACTGTAACTTGTATTTTTTGTACATTTTGACTCTTTAACTCGGGGTGGTAATAGTATTTTTCATCTGTTTGACTGCTTTCTATGTTAATAAGGTGGGATTTTTAAGAGTCAACTTCTAAAATCTAGAATCATGAACGATTCAACCCACTGCAAAATTTTAACGTTTCAAACCGTAAATGCAGAAGAATTTTCCTTTTCATAAAAGGAATTTACTATTTAAAAAAATAAACAATACTTCATCATCCTACCCTTTAGTGTGGTTTCCTTCTGCAATTTCATCGCCTTTTCGGCGCTACATTTCGACGAAACAAAGAGGAGTATGGTAAATGAGCAAATTTTTTTTTAATACTCACCTTTAAGAAGAAAATTTAAAAATTTCAAATACATGGGATCAAGGAAAGCTCGTTTTATATAATTTGTAAAAACCTATGGTAGAATCATATAGTCGAAACATCCTACCATTTATTATATACCTAATGTGTATCACCCAATTTTACTGTTGAATTTACTTTATCACGTGACGTCGTGATCCGATTTTCCGGATGACCAACATGTTGTTTTCTGAATCCATATCACCACTCTCTGAAACTGATGACGTAGTACGCAGAAACATGACGTTATTTTTCTTGCGCGTAAAAAATCCCTTGTTATTATACTTTGTTTAATGGATAAATGTTATGCAATTGATCTCTAAAGTTTTCTTTTGCTATATTTTGCTAGTTATGAGAGGGTATATAATAAATTTATCATTATAACAGTAACTTGATCCGAAGAGCCGTATCACGTCTCGTTGACAGGCGCGGATCATCAGATCAAACTCGACGCTTCGCGTCTCGTTAGATCTGATGATCCGCGCCTGTCAACTCGACGTGATACGACCCTTCGGATCAAGTTACTGTTATAATAATATATATTTATCCTTTAGAACATCCACTTTGGAAACTTAAGATAATGATTTTAAAAGACATTTATGCTTGACATTATATATGTAATATAACGAAGGGTTATGCCATTGTACTGCAGTTCCAAAGTGGTAATTTTTATTACAACAATGTGACCTTAATTTGTGCGAAAAACCAATTGAACTTAAAAAGTTTGTTGAGCTGTATAGCTCATAAGGGTATGGGAACTAGAAAGCACTTGTGGGCATGGGCTCCACATAGCACACAATGTAATAAAAAGGCATGGTATTTTGAGAGCATATAAGAGCATGGGATCTATGGAGCAAATGAAGACATGTATAAAGTTATTATGTATATAGAACATGAGAGCATATGGAGCTATTGAGGATTGAATCTGTTAATAACCATGTTTAGTTTCACGATCAAATAATATATTTTAAGATGAACAGAAAAAAAACTTATTTTTTATACTAGTTCCACGGTATTGAATCTTATTTGAATCTCAGAGCTTTAAAGGTCATGGCGGTAGTTACCGAAAATGGAGTAAAGGTAAAACCGGAAGTAAATGGATGTATAGAACCGGAAGACTTACCAGACATACCAAAAGGTATACCAACAGGAATCATTACTACTTCCGTCCTCGCAAGCAAACGACACCTACAAATAGATTTCTCCATTAGATATTAACATGAACTTCTGTGTATATTATATTATAATTATCTTTATACCCCCGAATCGAAAGATCCCAGGGGATATTGTTTTGTCTTGTCTCTCTTTTTGTCTATATGTCTTTTGTCAACTTTAACTCAGCCCATACTATTGCTCTGTCAACGGTAAGTGATACCACTGTAGTCTACAGCCCTCAGTCTACGTGCAAATTAAGGTTTTGAAAAACTAATTATTTCATGATTAATGCGATAAAGAACAAAAATCTACTGGAAACAATAAGGCATCTAGTAACTCTTTTCAGCTGGGATAGAGTTTTGCGTTACATATCATACCCCGAAGTTTCGCTAACATATACAATCTCATGTACTAGTTGATATTGCTAAATAGACTGAAAATATGTTACTGAATAAAAGGCAAGATTAATATTTCATTATAGTGAGTAGAAGATCCGCGGCTGAAAAGTATGTTACCTGTTGGTCTCTGTTAAACACACATTAACCGGTATATTTAGGTACATACAGATTTACACAGTTAAGGAGACATGTGTTATCACCTTTATCCCCAGCTATTGACGATATTTGACCATTTTAACCAAATATGATTCTACAACTAAAGCATTGTTTTATGAAAGATATTTTTAGAAAAACATACAACTCTGGTATTGATTTCTCATTCACATTTCGCATTAGAGTACATTGTATATATATTTATATAAGGTGTTTTTGAAATGTTTTCAAAGAATTGGCAAGGCAATGAAAATAAAACAGTGAAGCAGGAAAATCATGAAAGGAAAAAGAAAGACGAAGGGTTGTGTTTTATTTAAAGGGTGCTACTTTCTTTGTTTGTTTGCTTGCTTGTTTCCCAATGCTGTTGCTTGTAATAATTTTTATAAAACTGATATACGAGGGTTGATCCAAAAGTTCGTGGAATTTCTTAATATTTTTTTCATTTTTAAGTGAAATTGGCTGAAAATTACAAATGAGAATATAGACACTTGTTGAATATTTTAAATAAAAAAACATTTTAAATATTAATGATAGTAACTCTGTGGCAGTTGCCATAGAAACGGTTGTTTGGAGATGCGGGGGAGACATTAAAGAGTTCATTATCATTTTAATTCTTAATACGTGAAATGATAAATAAACCGCTCTATGTGGTATAAAAACGAAAATTATGTCATTATTACGATTGCTTGATCTTTCATAAACCTTCGTGTGAGAGTTTAGCTGATTTTACTGCATATTTAGTTAATTAATTGGTGATTTATTGTTCATCTTTAAGTTTTAAGACAACGTAAAATTTCGGTCAAGTCATAAGTTTTGTGATAATCCCGGGATCACTCTATCTTTAACTTGTAAATTATTGACATAAGCTGGGGGGAAATGCATTTAGTTACTGGTTTTTCATTTGCATAAGAAATTTAGGAAAAACAGAACTTCCATGGACATTGATGAATGGTGTGACCGCTTTTTGCAGGCTCTGTTTTTTTGTTTTTATCCTCCTAGACAAATTAAAAGCGTTAATGGACCTTGTCAGTCGACGTACTGTTTTTGACATTGCTACTGAAATTGGAAATTCATATGGAAAGATTGGAAGTATTTTGAAATATGAGTGAAAAATGAAGATAAATTGGTACATATATATGAGAGGATACCCAGGCTTATCTTTTGAGAAAAAAAATTAAGAAAAGGGAAAC
The DNA here is from genome assembly GCF_032062105.1 of Saccostrea cuccullata. Taxonomy (NCBI): domain Eukaryota; kingdom Metazoa; phylum Mollusca; class Bivalvia; order Ostreida; family Ostreidae; genus Saccostrea; species Saccostrea cuccullata. Next base: position 4,062 of record NW_026921008.1, read on the forward strand.
ATTTTGTAGAGTAACGTATTCAAATTGGACATTAGGGTGAGATGATTCTATAACGTGACATGACTTATCAAACTTGACGTAACGTCAAAGTCTCCCCCGGGTTTCACAACAATCCATTTTCAGAAAGCGCGTGTGAACTTATTGGTAATTGGAAAGTGGTGAAATTTTCCAATATTGTTGCTTTATGACTCTATATTATAAATATGCCTGTTGTTTGCTTTCATCAAATCACGATAAAATTTTAGAGAGAAATTCCACGAACTTTTGGATCAACCCTCGTACGTGTATACCGGGCTATAAGAATATTGATGAAAATTGTAACAATTCGACAAATCACAAAAATGTTATATGTTAGTAGTTTTTCCCCTCCATACCTCTGACTATACTTTTGTTTGGCTTCAACCTTCCCGAATAAAAAGCAATCAATGAAAACCTCATTATCTTTTTTAAACAATTAATTATTTTTTTTTAGTTCTCTCTTGATTAACAAATCTCATTGGAGCCTTTCATTAACGCACGGTATTTTGTTTTTGATTTGTTTACGTCCAACTTTTGTAAACACGGAGATTAAGAATATATCACGCTGTATGGTTTTATACAATAAACTTTTTTGAATGTATACAGTGCAAATTTATCCCATACAATGTTTCAGATTAATTTAAAGGTATATGTAGAGAAGTTAATCCACATAAATTTGGGATTATACGAAAGGAAGCATGAAAGTTTAATACGTCATATTTGTTCTTTCCGATTGTGTATGAACTTTAGGGAACGTTCAACTGCATAATTTCAGATAAAATTCATGTTTAGGTCTTTATTTTGAAGGAATGCAGAAAAAAGCATTTCTCGACATGAATATAACTACAATTTTTTGTTGAAGTGTGACATGGGGCTTTGTAGATAGAATGTTCTATCGTTAAAATGATATTGTCCTACGGACCCGGTTTGGCTTGTACCGAGACACTCTTTGATTATTCTAAGTAGGGGCTTTGAGCATTTTTTAATTTGCATGTATTGCTAAAACCCTACCTGAAAGATACTATTTCAAAATAGTTTATCAAAATTATTTTTAAAATATCAATTTAAAACGGAATTCTAATATTCTGAATAAGTTTTATCTTGCTGATAATTTAGTTATGAACGGTATTTTTTTATAAAGAAAAACTCAATATATTTGCAAACACGTAGTGTAAGTTTCATTGCCCTGCGCCTCGTGGACAAATTTCTATTACATGAGTACAAGTACATCATGACTTAAAAATGTATAAGAAAAAATATCGAATTACACCTAATTGGATATTTATATATTTAAAAGTCTGAATTATCATTGACAATAGATTTAGATATTAAATAAAATTTAGCTTACACATTACAAATGTATCTGTATCAAATGTTAAATGTGTTTTAATTTTTCACTTATATAATCGGAGTCAAAATCTTAAGAGGTAACGGGTTGGGGGGGGGGGGGGGGGGCTAGTCTATGACCAAAAGAAGATCGTCAAAAAATTTATATAGAGTTTATAACTGCATTTCTGTCATAAAAATCAAGCACGACTCATATCTTCAATCTTGTATCAATTATAGATTCATAATAACATTTTGTATATACATATGTACATGTATGTATATATTTATCATAAACATGGCAACGACAGGCCAACATAACAGCTGTTAAATCTAGAGAAAGGAAGAATGGTCTTCTTTTTTGGCTGTAATATCTTTAAAAATTTTGAAATTAATTAAATTAAAAAAACATAAACAGAAAAAAAAAACAAAAATTAAGAAAAAAACAGAAAACATCATTGAATTCCATACCCTATAGCTCTATGTACATATAGCTTTTCTAATCAACAAGCTGTTCGGAATTTTTAAAGGAGTAAAAATATATATTATGTACAGGAAAATTATCTTAATTCAGAATATTTAAACCACCGCCGATTACGAAATTGAATGCAATATACTTAGTGATATTATTATTATGAGATTACAAAGGATCGAATAATTAAGGTAATGGATATAACGTATAAATAGGGTTAATAAAGTATTATACAAAAAATCTTTCTTATTAAGTTCTGTCTGTACCCCTTTAAAGCTTATTCATTTCTTTAAAATATAATCGTAACAGTCTTTCTAAACACAAAAAAACTACTAAATATAACGAGTTGCTGTGTTGTTTTTCTTTTTTGCCTTGAAAGTATAAATGGTCAATAATAAATATATTTTGAGTATTTTCAAATAAAAAAAGCAGGAATTAACGAATTAAAAAAAAAGTTTTTGCATCTATGAATTGATATATTCCCATTCTCTTACAGATGAAATATATCTCTTTCCATTCGTTTTAGATATACCTTTTAATGCGTTAGTTTCATTTTAAAGGTCAGTTAAATTCAAATGTACGTATTTTTATTTATGTATGATAGGGGGAAAATCTTAACTGTTAAAATATATCTATAATAGATCAATTGAAAGGATTACAAGGACAATTAACCAAAAGATATCATCAAAATTTTCATATTTTGTATATTTATCCTGGAAAATATTATCAAAAATTAATTTATTTATTGTAAAGGATTCACCCATTGAAAATTTATAAACTTTATGTTTGATTGAAAAAACACTTATTAAAAATTCAAGTAACATTACATTCCCCTGTCGTCCCCATTTCTCAAAGTTCTGGATCCGCACCTATATACTACTGGCCCTATATATATATAGGACAAAATAGGGGGACCTTTTATTTGATTTTACTAGAATAGAACAAAAAGTAAAATTTTGTTTGTATACGAACCTGTATTTCAGCAAGAAGCGCTACCAATATACAAAAGTTAACATTTTCCATTATACGAAATCCAAGTTCTCTCGATCACCGAGGTTAACACCATTTCACAAATATCAAGTCATTTTTACAGGACCCTATTACAATTTAAAAAAAAAAACTCCAGGAGACACAATGTAAAGTTAATGTCAGTGAAAATTCCGAATCGCCAAACTCTTTTGCTCCTGTGAAAAATCCTGGTATAATAAAGCGTTAAAAATCCAATGAAGAGACAAAACAGAAATGATGAATTTTATCTTGCTGTATGGCCGTGTAATATTCTCCCTGAACGATCTAAGACCCCCATTTCTTCGCTGAAGCCGTCATAGAGAAGGGTGCACAAACGGAGACTTTACATGAACCCGATCTACCAGGGGCCTTGTGTGTCGTAGAACAGAAAATTTACACAGAAGAGAGAAAGATCGATAAATTTAAATGTACTTTCAATGCATTAAAAAAATCCACACGTTGGCACACGTTTAAATCTATATTGCTAATAACTTTTATATATAAGGATTATAACGGGCAATCAATCTATAAAGTCTTTACATAGAGTTTCTGGTACTCGGTTTTTTAAATTTTGTCACGATTTCGGATTAAAGTTTATATAGACTGTGTGTTTTAATTACATGTGTTTCTCGTTTTTAAGGGGTCGCATTTCACAGAATTGAAATCGATATAGGTCAAAGCCTATATCGCCGCTATCCTATCTTAGGTTTGAATAATTTATCGTATTTCGGGTCACCCTTCGCAGTGTATAGAAAGCCAGGGATCATTGATTACGATACACGACATAAATGACCACGGACGAGAAACGGGTACCGACCTTAGGTTCTTCACAGATAATCTATGACGTTTTATTACGTACTTCAGTAATAAATAAAGGTTTTTTTTTTGTATATATGCAAAACCGCATAATATACAATAACCGTAACAGTTACTTTCTGTGAGTCAGCTTCCGGGCTGATATTAGATCGGAAAGGATATCGAACTTTTACCACAATTAAAGTGCATGCCATAAAAAAATCTATTGAGAGAAAAAAAAATACCATTGTTATAAATCAGTATTTATACATGTAATAAGAGCGTTATCATGATGCTCAATTTGTAAAGATCTCTTTTTTAAAAAAATTAAATAAAATTAAAAATCGAGAAGAATTAAAGATGATGTGAAAGTGAATTTAACAGTCATACATCATGTATATTGCAAATACTAAAACAAACTGCTAAAACATCTTTATGCATTATCAATTGAAACCTTTTCTGTTCGACATGTTTTTAAATAGATTTCATATACTAGTAATTTCTTTTATATTTATTTACATTTATAAAGTACCGTTACGAGTTTTCTGATAAGAGATACGTGGAAAGGACGGGGTTAATTAAGGGCAATTTTTTAACACCACTAGATGAAAAAAAAATGTTCAATACACGATCCACCATATATTTCTGAAACAGTATAGCAATGTCGCACTATATTTCCTGCAAAAGAATTATTGCCCTGTTTCTTCATACGATAGAAATATAGTCATGTATCTCTTGTCAATATAAAGTATGCATTTTATCCCTGGTGCAATAAAGAAATGTTTCCCTCTGTCCCTGGTGCAATATTATACATTTTAGGCCCTGTCACACCAAGCTGCGTTCACATGGAGTCATTACGGCGTTGTTAAATTTTTAAAATCGCCGTGGAATCGCAGGAAAATTGCAAAAAATTCTGTACAATTTCCATAATATGAAGATGTTACGGCGTCTCTACGGCGACGGATGCGATTCTACGGCGATCTCACGGCGTTCTACTGAGTTCCCACGGAGATCTCTTGGCGATTGACTGCGCTTCTGCGGAGTTTTCATGGCGCGTTAGGAGTTTTCACCTCGTGTTCACGGCGTTCTCACTGCGCTGGCTGCGTTCACAATACGTTCACAATGTGTTCTATACTCATTGATATATATTCAGAAGGAATATAAAACATTTTTGTTTAAAGATTCAAGTTATGCGATGGAAAGACTTCTAATCATGCAAAGAAATACTCTTGATAATTACAAATGTTCTATATTTAAATAATTTAGTACTAAATTATTAATAATTTTATAAAACTCCTTTTTTCAATTTCAATGATTCAGTTGTGTTGTTAGATTTTCTTTGATTTTGTAAGAATGTAAAAAAAAAAAACACACACACCGAATAGTTTTCTACAAAATTTAAGTGAAACAACAGAACAAGTTCTGGTGTAATTTTCTTTTCCGTTTTTTCACTTAAATGCTCCTAGTGCAACAAATACGTTGATATTATTGCTGATCAAATATGATCCCATTGCTCTTGTTTTGTGAGCTGGCTGACAACGCTCTAACAACGCCGTTAAAGCGCATTGTAATGTACTGTTTGGTTCGAGGGTCGACAAAACGCATTTTTCCCGTGAGCATGGATCATAAATGTTTTGGTATACCTTTCATTTCATTTTAATATTTTTTTCTTACACATATTTATCTTGCACCGTCCTCCATATCTCTCGTTCAATAGATATATCTCGTCCTATCATATGTATAATGCGTATTTTTTTCCCAAATGCATATCATAATGGAAGTTGTATTCAGGAAACTGAGTTTGATAACCATGAATTTGCCTTCTCATCCTTTTATTTAATATTTACTGAAAATACCTCTTGGAGAAAGCGTACAATTAAAGTTCTTTACACATTAACAGCTGATTCAAGTGGCGATTCAAGATGACGCAAATACATTCCCTATGAAGGATAACTCCTACAGGCCCTGGTTAAACTAAGGCCGGGTCTTTATGGTCACTTTTGAGTATAATAGCAACACTGTAAAGGAACCATATAGAAGTATAAAACAAATTAACTGATAAATGAAGCTGTGTGGTCTCAACTGTACGTGTTGTCCAATTAAAAACAAGAGGCCCAGTGGCCACATCGCTCACCAAAGCAACTTACTAGGTAAAAGCAAAAATCAGTTCAGTGTTGAAAAGTTTAAATATATACATGTATTATCAAAGTGGGTTCGGGGGGAGAGGGGGTATTAAACAAACTAATTATATCTAGACTTTCTAAGTCTGTTTTTAAATTAATAATCCACATAATGGCTTCTACGATTATATGATGATTCAGAAAATTTTATTGATATATCCTCTATACCGAGTATTCTTTGTAATGATCCACTTTAATGGCTCCTCTATTCTCCTGAATTGTCCTGATTTAAACAAATTTAAATCTACATTACCTTTTTCAGGCACAGATCTAGAATTTTTTCAATAATCCAATAATTTACCATTAATGAAAATGTTCAAATTTAATTTGTAGTAAATTTTTGTTAAACACCTAAAATGCTTGTAAAATTTAATTAAGTATGAGATATTATAATTTAAACTTGATATTGATTTTTATGTTCCTCGGTACAGTTTGTTAACTTTTAGATTGATAGATTATTATGATTATAATATATAATATTATACTTTCATGTAAATTAGTTGAAATTGATCGGTAGAGAAACATTTGTTAAAAAACACCATTACCCGCTGAATAATGCCCTCCACCGTAGCAACAGTCAACATTGCTTGACGAATAGTGATATTTCAAAAAGTATAGCGACTGTGCAGAATTTATGCGCGCACGGTTCACTGGTATATGTTTTTTTTTATAAAACATTCAGTGTAACATAATAAATATAGCATGTAGTTGAGAGTAACATTGAAAAATTTTCAGCCCTCGAAATCCATTGTCAACTTCGGCTGCGCATCGGTTGACAATGGTTTTCTTGCATGGGGTGAAAATTTTCAATGTTACACTCAGCTACATGCAATATTTATATAATAATTTCCAATTTATATAGGTAGTAATGTAGTGTTACCGCAATATTGCTGTAGTTTAACCTAAAAATACAAAAAAACTGCAAATGCTTTGCAGCATTATTGCCGCAACACCTTAGGCTTTTTGGCAATATTGCCAAAAAGCTAATCTACATACGAAAAATGATATAACCAAAATATTGCTGCAATAATGCCAGAAAATCAATATCGTGGAAAGGACATAAAATGTCAAAAGTACTTCTTGGTTGACATTCTCCAAATACCCAAATTGCATCAACTGAGAGTTCGATGATTCTAAGCCGATAAAATACCTCTCCTAAAAAATGACAAAACTGACATTGAAGTTAAATGATTTTAAGCCAAATATAGTGATTTGCTGTTCTCAGGAAGATGATTTTAAATGATATCGTCCTATATTTATTCTTATGTAAATCTTTGAATCCCAATTGTGGCCCAACCTTTCCCCCCAGGGAAACATGATTTTGGACAATCTTGAATCTACACTATCTGAGGATGCTTCCATGCATATACGTAGGGCTCCAAAGTGCGGTGGGACTCCAAAGTCCGATTGTCAAGCCAAAGTCCGATGTTCTACGCCAAACACCAATGGTTTGACAGGCCAAACCCCGATGGTGCTGAAAACAATTAACGTGTATGACGTCATAGTACTAATGCGCCAATTAAACCTCAATGCCGCGCCATTCCAAGGTCTTAAAAACAAGTATAAATAAATAAATGCGAATACTAATCCTTGTATCTCTCAAATAGGTGCGAGACTATACCTAAACACTCTAAAAGTGTGTATTAGAATAACTTCTATATCTTGGGCCAAGACTAACCCTAATCACTCGACTAGTGTGCAAGGACTAACCCTAAATCTCTCGGGTTGTGCAATGCAAGGACTAACCCTAATCAATCGAGTGGTGTGCGAGGACTAATCCTAATCTCTCTGTAATGTGCAAGAAATAAGGATAATCAATAAAAATTGTCTTTGAGGACGAATTCAGAAATGATGGATTTTGAATGCAGGACAACGGCGTCAAGGATTGACGTCGGATTATTGTGACGTCATAAACGTTGATTGTTCATCCGCACGATCGGACTTTGGCGTGTCAGACCATCGCACTTTAGCGCAGCGTGCCTCATAGGAAACGAGCCATCGGACTTTGGCATGACCATTGGACTTTGGCGTTCGTACCGACACCAAACCATCGGGGTTTGGCGCAGACCATCGGGGTTTGGCGAAACCATCGGACTTTGGCGTCACCATCAGACCTTGGAGTTTTACATATATAAAACCAATCATGACTTTTTTTGTTTCTCATCAGAAGATTTAAGATATTTCCTATCTACATGTGTACTATCTACGCACCAGTCCTATGTTAAAACCTTTGATCGTCCTCACCCTTCCCCCGGGGAAATAGAACCATTTCACAGAGTTTGGACTTTCAGTAAGGCCTGGCATTCTCGACGTTATATAATTAGCTTCTGAAATTTACAAAGCTTTCCTTCACTGTTGAAATATACATGGGATAGAAATTCGGGCAAATACCAATAAGTATATCGACTGACCAATTACATTGTCTCATCCTGCAAAGAGGTGGAGCTTAAGTAGTCTCGTCATTGTCAACAAAAATTAAAAGTTCCTGCTGTTATTAATTTCTTAACTAATGAGAACCTACTCGTTAATTTGCAGGCGGTAAACATGAAGCGCCGAGAATGCCACGCCTTACTGAAAGTCCCATCTCTGTGTGAAATGGTCCTAATCTTGAATTTACCCGAGGATACCTCTTTTTTTTATAAAGATAAGTAATAATGTCTAAGTTTGCTATTCTCGAGATGTTTCAAGATTTCTCCTATATATTTCAATGAAAAACTTTGTTGGTATGGTTAATGATGACTGCGCCCTACCCTACCAAAAAAATACTATAGTAAACTATAGTAAACTATAGTAAACTATAGTTTACTATAATTAACTATAGTACCAAAGTTAAAACTTTGGAACTTTGATTTGCTATAATGAAAACTTTGGAACTTTGATTTACTATAGTAAAAACTCTGGAACTTTGATTTACTATAGTAATAACTTTGGAACTTTGATTTACTTTAGTAATAACTCTGGAACTTTGATTTACTATAGTAAAAACTTTGGAACTTTGATTTACTTTAGTAATAACTCTGGAACTTTGATTTACTATAGTGAAAACTTTGGAACTTTGATTTACGATAGTGAAAACTTTGGAACTTTGATTTACTATTGTGAAAATTTTGGAACTTTGATTTACTATTGTGAAAACTTTGGAACTTTGATTAAGTACTATAAAACCTTTGGTATTATGTTTCTGCATCCAATTCAGTACATTTTAAGAAATTTTAAAAATAAGATACATTTAAGTTTCAGAGAACGTTTTAAAAATACGACCTGTCCTTTAAAAGAACGAAGCACAATAAATGAATTTTAATGTACAGATTGTCTCTTGTACTGATAAATAAGCATTATTTATTATTAGTTGTGGGGGAAAATTATTATAAGAAAAAATTACGTTATTTAAAATCAAAATATGTGCTCCTTAACTTCAGATAACTTTTTTTCTACTGTTAAATGTAAATATTGAATTTAAATTAACTACTTAAAATTAAAATGAACAACAAAACAAGCCTTAACAAACCAATATCATCCCCCTGAAAACAGACTAATAATAATAAAAAACTTAATAAAACAAAATACAAAAACTTTAATACTTTAATTTACTATTAATAATAGTAAAAACTAGAGCCGAGCTCGTTGCAAAGCAACGAGTAGGTCTTCCGTTGGAGCTGTGGACAGGAAGTATAGACCTTGGGTCAAGGTCACTGCACTTTCTTATGTCAACAACCTTTCTTCTCAGCATGAGCCTCCAGTGAATTTTAATTACAAAGTTATGCTTAAACATTTTTTTCTTTGTCAGTGACCTTGATTTGCCAGAAAGACATTTGATCAGTCATGACAATACCTCCAACCATAAGAAACCAATTTCAAGTAAAAGCCTCCAATGATTTTCATTCACTACATCATGGCATATTAAAGAAAATATTTCTTCTGTCAGTGACCTTGATCTTAACAGAATAACCTTGGCTCTGTGTCAAGACAAACACCTTTTAGTGTTTAAAAGTTCATAACCTTGACAGTAATATTACAACTTTTCTGACATTGGCCGATGAAGATGTTTGAAATTTGCATTATCTCGTTCCATTTTGTCACAGGTCAGAAAAACAACATTGAGGTATTTTAAAACATCACCGGATATTAATATTCAAATAACATGGAGTTTCTATTTATGGAAGATAGACGGGGTTGAAAGTCCCTTCCATAACACGTATTTAGGTAATAGCTAGCTTTACTTTCAATAAAAATAAACTCAAAAGTCCACAAATATAATATTTTTCCTCATTTATTTCAAAGTTTGGGTAAAAAGGGGGGATGAGGAGCATGGGGATGTCTAGATGTATCCCGTATACATTCGAGTTTATTATTCTGTTAGACAGGAAGATCCGAGGAGTTATTTGCTGATCATGATCTAAAACATGCTGACAAACCGAAACCACATGGTTTTATACACGTTATTCAATCAATTTATTCATAATTATTTCTCTTGAAGGAGGAATGCATGGATAAATGATTAAAGAAAATTCCCAATGTACAATAGCATCCGTGCATGGACTTCATTTTAGTACTACTGTCTACATAATGATATTGTGCTTGAAGTTGAATAAAATCATCAAATAGATTAAATTTAGATAGGAAAGGGATATTATGTGTAATAGAATAAAAATTAGACAATACTTGATACAGGGACTCGCTGGTAAAAACATGAATGTACTTAAATAAAATGCCTTTCACTCGCTTTCTCTCGTACGCGTATTTTTAAACCAAGGAAAGTAATTTGCGCTAGATATAAGTTCATCATTTACTGAGTTATATACGGTAAATGATACAAACGGTTTGACTTTGGTGCCGGTTATGATTTTAACAGTTTAATTTAGGTTGTAAAATGTCATGTAATTACATGATAAGTCTGTAAAATTCAGATAAGATTGTTACCCCAGTATATAAGTTCGTAAATTTTCGATTCTGGACATATGGTGCGGGTTTTTACTACTGAATGTACATTGTATAACCTGCTACTGATATTTAATCGCGGAACAAAACTACAATGTTAGCACACTATACTAATCATTTATATGGGTTTTGAATAAATTATAAAACAAATTAAGTTCATTGCTTTAAAATCATTACCGGGTATTTCTTGAACTTTACTATAAAACCTGTAATATAAATAGACAGAGTGCAGCACAGAAGTCACTTATGAAGTTTACACGTGCCGGTGTTACTTATCGATGTTTAATCCATTTCATTGAGTATAATTCTATCCTTACGATTCGGAAGATTCCTTTTTAAAGTTTAAAATTGGTATAGCCATGGTTAATATCTGTGATGAAAAAAAATGTGTTTCGAAAAACTTGTGTTGAAAACGGATTTATTTGTGTGTGAAAAGAGCAAAGCTTGTGCATTTTAATAAATATTGGTTGAGGTAAAGGAACTGAAGATCGCCAGTCCTTGCGCTATGAATCGTCAAATTACACACGGAGCTAGCGAATATTTAAAAATTGAAGACTGATTAATGTACATACTACATGTAAAATAAATGCCCCAGCGTTTTATACTAAAGTCAAACCTAAAACATTTTAAGATATTTTTGAAAGATTTAATTTAATTAGAGAAAATAATATTTGTTTACTGTTGTAGAATGGTTTGAATATACCAATTATTTTGCCTATGACTGCGGGGTCCATGGTTCACCGCGGTGTGTCGCTTTAGAATTTCTCGGCCGCGTGTAATCGAAAGACAGATTACGTAATGAATATGGGTTCCAGGTGAATACGAGAATCGCACAGTAAATAATTGTGTATTATTTGACTCTTAAAAGTTTTTTTTTATGAAATCCGGGCGTATATTGTTTCCGTTCAAATTGTTTGTGTTTATATTCAAACGAATAAAAGATACTCTTTCTCTTGGAGTTGGAAAGATCTTTATTAATTAAAGGAAAATGATACCATCGAATACTCTGAACGGGAAACAAAGAACACGTTTAAAACCTAATTTAAAAAAGAGATATGATACAGCGTTGTAAAATATTCATTACTTACGGCAAGTTTATTTCAATTATTCTTCAATATCAAAATGAGAACGGAGACTTGTTTACGGTGAATACCATACGTAAGACTCGAACAAAATAATATTTTCATGGGGCAGAGATAGTATAAAAAGGAACAATTTCATCAAGAATTAATTTAACTATTCTGTGGTTGTTTATTTTTTGTGTATGACTGTAGGTCGCTGGATCACACACCGATTGATTCCCGGTGACCGACTTTGCCCCGCCGCTATCGAGGGAGGCGCGTTATATAATTGTAAACAAACAAGGTGAATGTTAAAGCCGTGCACTTAATGGCTGTGAATAGTATATGTGCTTTTTAGTTATGTTTTCTTTTCTCACTATATTGTTTGTTTTTATGTGATAAGAAGAAAAGATGATATTTTCTTCCCTTTTTAGTAGACTTGGTTTTATACGATTTTTAAAAAAAATGAAATAAAAGGGAAAGTTGTCAGTGAATAAACATGATAATTTGGAAGAAAAAAAGCACAAACACTTCAAGAACTTTATTCTGAAGAATATTTAGAATCCAATGTAGCCATGTTTATTATTTATAGTAAGCTTGCTTTGGTTACACGCATGAGGAGCTCTCGTTTACGTGCTGAGTGAAAAGAATTACATGTGCATATATAGGTCATGCACCAGCTCATTTAAAACAAAACTCGAACACAATAACAATTTCATGAGATCAGTAAGATGATAAAGCACAACTTTATAATCGATAGTCATTTCGAAATATTTACCGTTTTTGAGTTATAAAGCGAAAACTTTCAAGGTCCTTTGATCCCTAATTATAGGGGCCAGCCCCTTTTGAATATTATTAAATGAAAGCCCTTGCAATTATGAACAACGTTTGTTCATTATATCTTAACAAAATATTTTTAGTTTTCAAGATAAAAAGGAAAGTATGTGTAAATTTTCGCTCTTTTAGGCGTTCTAATTTTTGACCCCTATAAAGCGCCATTGTGGATACAGAAATCGAAAAACAAAAACTGATGTGCACAACTTCAATCCTTCTTTTACCTTAAATCAGTAAAAATTCTGCTCCAGCTTTTGTGGTCTCTGAGCCTTTATCCGGAAACGAAAGCCTATATATTTTCGTGTAAAGGGGAATAACTCAAAACCGGAAGTGAATTTTTGCAATATTAGATAACACTCGGATAGAGTTTAAGAATGTCTATAATGTCTGAAAATTTGAGCCAAATCCGTTAATAAATAAGTGAGATACGAGGCCTCAAAGTTGGCGTCTAGGAAGTAGAAGAAAAAAAAAGAATAATAATCTTTACCAACAGAATCAGTAGAAGGTCTTCCGTTGGAAACGGAAGACCTTAACTATAAAACTTTGATCTGTCATAGTAATAACTTTGAAACTTTGATTTACTATGGCAAAAACTTTGGAACTTTGATTTACTATAGTAAAAACTTTGAAACTTTGATTTACTATGGTGAAAACTTGGAAACTTTAGTTTACTATAGTGAAAACTTTGTAACTTTGATTTACTATAGTAAAAACTTTGGAACTATGATTTACTATAGTGAAAACTTTGATTTACTATGGCAATAACTTTGGAACTTTGATTTACTATGGTGAAAACTTTCAATTGTAACTTTGATTTAATATGGTGAAAACTTTGATTTACTATGGTAAACTATAGTATTTTTTTGTTAGGGTACCCCCGGGGGTCATAATTTTAACAAACTTGATTCTACACTACCTGAGAATATTCTACATAAGTTTCATCTTTCCTGGCCCAGTGGTCCTTGAGAAGATTTTAAGATTTTTCCTATATATTCCTATGTAAAACTTTTATCGTCAATTGTGGCCCCGCCCTACCCCCAGGGGTCATGATTTGAACAAACTTGAATCTACTATACCTAAGGATGCTTCCATACAGGTTTCATCTTTCCTGGCCCAGTGGTTCTTGAAAAGATTTTTAAAAGATATATGCCATTATTTTTTCACTAATTTTTAATTATCTCCCCTTGAAAGAAGGTGAGGCTCTTTACTTTAACTAACTTGAATACCCTTCACCCAAGGAAGCTTTGTGGCAAGTTTGATTGAAATTGGTTCCGTATAACTTGAGAAGAAGTAAAAAATGTGAAAAGTTTACAGACAGATGGACAGACAGCTAGACAGACGGCCGCCAGACAAAATGTTATCAGAAAAGCCCACTTGAGCCTTCGGCTCAGGTGAGCTAAAAAGTAGGTCACGATGACCTACCTTAGACTTAACATGATGTGAAGTCCTAAGATGCATCAACTTACAAAGATCTGATGATCGTTTTATAAAGTGCAATTTTTGGTCAAGTTTGAAGCGACATTGAGAGGGGGGGGGGGGTCCCTCCATCTTTTCGTCTGGTACCTGTGCTTGCAACACTCAAGTGACCTCCTTGTGATCGTATTACCAGTAGGTTTCTAAAGTCTTGCAGGGAAGACATATATTACGCAAAATATACATCTACAATAGGCACTAGCATAGTGTGTGAGGTAATTGAAATGACAACTAAGTCCTTGGTCCAGTTTAATGACCTTAGGTCAATAAAGGTCATAGAAAACTATTACACTGTACAAGTACACTGTAGAAGTTTTAACAAAGATTATATTAGCAAGGGTTGTAAAATCACTCAATTGAATACTAGTATTCTGCTGTTTAAGTTATCTTTCTTGCCATTACAAAATCGCTAAATCCATTTATTCCTAAAAAATATTCCAACATGCTAAAATTGCCACTTCCTTAAAAAAGTTCAGGGTAGGAAATCTTTTTTCAGTTTTTTTTTTTTAATTTGACGATAAAAAACTTCAGACTTCTGTGCTACAAGTCAAATCCCACAATCACCTCTCTGATACATGAAGTCTATCTTCTTTCAATAAAACTTCTTGAAATAACAAACAACTTGTAGACGAACTGTATTTTATTTATGTGTAGTACTTGTCTATTCACAAATGATAAATATATAAAACAGAATCTGTATAGAAGAAAAGCTCTCAAGACAAGTAAATATTATTATTATTATGACTGTTAAATTTCATACGCTGGATTTTCAGTGAAACAAAAAAAAAATCAGGGCTATATGAATAAATATCGACTGTAATTGAATACATTTCAGTGGAGCCCGAAGATATGTTGATGACAAAGAGCTTTAGAAGCAATATACCAATGGATCAACTCGCAAAAATGTACCAACTCTCGCTCTCTCTCTCTCTTCTCATCCACAACACCACATGCTAACGAGAAAAACTCGGACCTAATAGGAAAACTCAAAGAATTGGGTCTGACCTGTAATGCTATAGTGTTGGAATGTTGACATTTGAATTCCCCAAGAAAAAAAAAATTTAAAACTTTGTCCACTAGAAAAAAAGAAAAAAAAAACATTAAAGCTTGTATTGGATATTAAACAAACAAAAAAGTTATAGGTCTATTGCCCCAGAAATGACAGCCCTTTAAAAAAAAAAAAAAAACATTGCTTTTTGGTGGAGAGAAAAAAAACATAGCCTTTAATCTTAACAGTCTGGGACTAAACAAAAAAAACGGAAACAGGTGAGTGAAATTAAATCTCGGACTACTCCGTGCATACAAGGAGAAGAAAAGATCACCCTCGTATAAAATAGGGGTATTAAATTTTTTTTATAGAAAAGATAATCGCATGTTAAATATGTTAAGTAACACAATAATGCTTGACAAGTAGCTCACACAATATTTCAATTAGCACATTGAAAAAAGAGAGAAAGAAATCACATTGATGCACATACAAGTGTAACTTCAAGTTCCTACATCCACAGAAGTCAATTGAGAGGACACAGCTTATACAAATTTGAAGAATCAATTTTTTTATCTTTTTCCCCTAACATCTTCATTTTTTCATCACCCACACATTTAAAAAAAAAAAAAAAATAAACATACTAAACAGTGCAGAAAATAATGTATTACCACCTCAATTATCAGGAAGGTGTCTTAGACAAGTTCTGCCCACAGATAACGGAGAATTTAAAACACGTAGAGAAATCTCAGTCACGATTTTGTTATGTCCCCTAAGAGTTAAACACTAAAACAAGGTACGAACTCCTTGTCACAATAAATAACTCCCCCATTACTGTGGGCCTCTCTGTCACCTCCCATGTATACAGTTTATAAATCCTCCTTTCTTTCCGTTCACTAGATGGCGCTGGCGTGCTATTGTTTACTATTCTTCAGCGTGTTCGACAGCCAATCCAGACCCTCGTACAATCCGTCCCCGCTGGTGGCGCACGTCGCCTGGATGTACCACGATCGGTTACGCAGACTGTGGAGGCCTAGTTTATCTGTCACTTCTGCGGCGTTCATGGCATTTGGCAGATCCTGTACATTGTTAATTAAATGATAATTAACAGAGAAAAAAGTACAAATCAAGTTCATTGGTTGATTTAATGATTATCTAGGAACAATTGCTTAAGCAATCTTTATGCATTAAAGACAAACTCAAACTTGCACAAGTCTTAATCTTCTAAATTATTTCAAAGTATTTAAAATTTCTTTTGTTCTATTGACCATGTTGACTCTGCAATCTTTTAGTTTTTTTAAATATACCTTTACTGTACTCAGATTTGAAAAGTTTTAAAATACATGGATGTGCAATTTTTTTCATTAAATAGAAAAAAAGAGAAAAAGAAAGCCTTTTTAATATCATAATAACTACAGTCAAACCTCATTCCAGAGTTGTGGAAAACTTTTTCAGATAGCCGGTCATTCGGACCGACAAGAAAACAAATTAAGCCAGTCCGAAGTGATTTTTGACGGTCCGAAATAGCAAGTTGCAAAATGGAAAAAAAGCATAACATTTATTCATTTTGTAAAACATCTATTTAATAAACCATGTTGATAATAAAACAAAATTCAGTCTCCATTTCCAAGTACTCTTCCGTTTTCTTTTAATTTTGCATTCATAACAATACTAGATCGATACAATTATACCATCGGTTTTTTGGCAGGAGACAATGCTAATTCAGCAGTCAACGCATTTTTGTATAACATTTATACATTTTGGAATTATATTTACCTAGAATTCTTTGCATCGATAATCTGATAATAAATATATCAACACGAACGGAGAAAAAACGAAAATCCGGGACAGTCGGAAATACTAGGTTAAATGCCTTCTCCACCTGTGCTTGAATTTCTTTTGTTGAAATTTTTCATATTTAGCTCGTCTTTATCTGAAGTTTTCCTTTAATATGTTTTCTACCTAACTCGGCCCCAGTTGTGCATTTAATAGGTCATGAGAACCATGCTAGTAAGTTTCACTTTCATTTACAGCCTCGATCTCGTTTAAAGAAAAGGTATTATGCAATCGCATATAAGATACGATAATTAAGATGGGAAATGCACAAAACAAAAAAAAATTTTAACCAAAAAAGGGGCCGGTCATTTGGACCGACTTTGAAGGCATTTTTACCGGTCATGCGAATTTTAAGCCGGTTTTGCCGGCATGACCGACAGTTTTCCACAACTCTGTCATTCTCTGGATGTCAGTGTTCAAGATACCAAAGTTCACCTGTAGATTCATTAAAATATGTAAAAATCGAGGGGTCTTCCACTTTGATAGTATACTGACCTGTTTATTACAGAAGACAAGAAGAGCAGCGTCTCTGAGTTCATCTTCATTCAACATTCTGGTGAGTTCCTCGCGGGCCTCTGTGATACGTTCTCTATCATTACTGTCTACCACAAAGATTAACCCTGAAAGACAAACACAACCTGGTTATGCATGAAAAGTAAGCAGCTAATGAAAGTCAACCAGCAGTCTTAAACATGTCAAACCAAAACAATATTTTTTTTTGAACAGGGTAATTCAACTTTACCATCAAATTCATGAACTATGCATTGTAATGTTTATTTTGGTCAAACAGAATGACCAGAGTACAAATAATATGTACATTTACCATGTTTACAAATAATAGAAAAAGAAAATTCTTTATGGAAAATGACCAATAAGGAGCAATAAAATAGCATGGGGCACATATGTCTGTAGCTTCCATATAAGCTTAAATGCAAAGAATTTTTCTGATCTAAAAATAAACTTTCTTTCTTCTCAAAAATGTAATTTAAAGCATAATGGGATTTGTGCCCTGCAGTGTGTAACATCTACTAACAGTATTTACTTCATGGGGTTTTTAATGTAATTTATTTGAGCATGAGTTTACTGACCCAGGTCTTTGGACTGCTGAGGAATTTTACAAATCTAGATTTATCTGTGACCTAATGACAGACCAATGACCCGCCGGGCCAATCTTACCTTGTGTGTTTTGGAAGTAGTGCCTCCACAGGGGTCGGATTTTATCCTGACCCCCCACGTCCCACACCGTAAAACTTATGTTTTTATATTCTACCGTCTCCACATTAAAACCTAAAATCAAAGAAAAAAGCATTGTAGTGAACAGCAAATGTCTTACAACAGAAATACTGAATCTAGTTGCAAAGCTTTGACACACATTACTCTGAAGCAAAATCAAAAGTCTACGATTCCCCCACATTGGTTTCCCTTTAACCATATACACATGCATTCTTGCAAGGCCAAATTAGTGGGAAAGGTTGTGTTTGAATATATCATATGTCCAATCACCATGATCACGGTCACCTTTTAATTTAAATTTTACGGTCCTATGTTCTGTGCTTACCTATAGTGGGAATAGTTGTGACAATTTCTCCTAATTTAAGTTTGTACAGAATCGTGGTTTTTCCGGCCGCATCAAGACCCACCATCAAGATTCTCATCTCCTTTTTCCCGATCAAACTCTTAAATATACTACTAAACACGCTCCCCATCTTGAGCTACTGTTGGTCAATGCTCGTTAATCAATATTACCTGAAAATATAGAAAATTTATACAGAATGTATTACTATAACATGATATACAAAAGGATAATCACTCTATGTTCGTCAAAGAGGGAAGTTTTATTTCATTTATTCCTCAAAAACTACCTCAATATGAAATAAAACAACGAATGAGTTATATCAATTTCTGTTTGTGTTTACAAATGTAGGATAAAACCAGACTCCTGAGTATTCCATTCCAGGGTCTCTGGTTTTATCCTTCTTCTATAACCCCAACCAGAAATTGATGTATCTGATGTCTCATTTTGTATCAAGGTAATTTTTGAGGAGTTAATGTGTTTGGTTTTTTTTTTTACATTAAAGAGGCTCAACCAGAAACACTTTTTAACGACTTGACGAGAAAAAATTTTTCGAAGAGAACAATGTCATTTTAAAGAAAGTTAATGATAGATATTCTAACAAAATATGAGCTTAAAGCGGGGGTGCCTGAAATTTGGTTACTTACATTTTGGTAAAACTAAGTAGGGGACTAAGGGTACCCCTAGACAGAAAAATCTAACTGAGTCTAGGTACAAGTCCTCACCACAGTTAGAATACGTCCCATATACTTGTAATGTAGCAAATCGGAGCGGATCCACTCCAAAACGATATTGAAGAATATAAAAGGATTTGCACTGGGAATAACTACCAAATTAATCAAAACAAACCTTTTTAATTAGCTTATGCCTTTTATCCCCCAAAATAATCCATATAAAGACGAAAATCCAATTAATTTTCTCCATGTTTTTCTCTCGCTTCAAATTTACCTGCCATATTTACATTTGCCCGCATTTCTTTTGCTACATTACAAATACATGAAACAAATTCTATCGTTAAACCGGGTCCGTTGGTAGGACAATATCATTTTAACAAAAGAATGTTCTATCTAGGGGTACCCCGTATTAGAAACAGGTGCCTGTGCCTTGCACTACAACTCTCTGATTTAAAAATCTAATATTCTATCAAGCTACTGCTCGTAAGCGTGTGACCTCACAGTATAAAACACACAACAATTATTTGAGTATCAGTATTTCAGTACAATTTGGTAGATCCGACCACAGGACCATTTTATATGCAGTGAGTATACCCACAGTGACCCAAATAAATAATATGTACTGTAAAACAAACAAAATTAAATCATAAAAAGCAAATATTTTAAAGCTTCAAATGCTTACAAATTAGATAATAGTTTAGACATTATGGGGAGTAGCACAACCTAAATGTCATACTATGTATTCTGACATCACTTCTTAGAAACTTTTCAACCAGTTAACAGAGATTAACCCCTTCCTGTGTAGATAAAAACATTTCTCTACGGTTTAATGCTTTAAATGGAAGCAACAAAAGGGTTATACTTCTCCCTCAAAGACCCTCAAGAGAGGCAATTTTCACCGTAGGTCATACTTCTTATTGTCATCGCAAGACGAGTCACAACCGGAAGTAATGTCTTTTTACCGTTTTTCTGTACCTTGGAGGCATTTCAACCAAAATTATTAACGCATTTCATCTTGTACTCACCTTATACACGTCCTCACCTTTTATGGTGCGTTATCAATAAGTATTTTGCTTTAAAATTATGAAATACTCGGTAACCTATTCTTTGGGACGAGTCAAAATGGCGGACGTGGAATAGTAATCGTTGCACATGCCACGTCAATGACCCGCATTTGGGATGGATGTATTGAGCAATACCCCTATCCCAAGGGAGACTTTATTGTACAGACAGAATTTTATTTCTGTTTGATTTTAAATGGAAGACAAATGGACATGAAATATATTTGATTATTAGAAAAAATAATAAACTACGCAAATAAAATATTTCTTTTATTTAGAAACATCGCATTTGTTTATCGAGCGATTAAGGGATCAGTAATTGAAATAAAATGGCGCGAAATTTTAATTTTGTAAAGTTATCATTTTCTTTCATACATATATATATGTATCTATAGCAAACCATTGGTAATTCGATAATATATCTAAATAAAAAATGAATTCAAGCCTTATAATATACGGTTCAACGCAATACAATAAAAATAGATATCCGTAATCACATCATTTTCAAATTTATTTTATGAACTATACTTGTTGAGTTATTCGATCATGATATTCGTCTACCTAAAATATAATTTTAAAAATATTTACCACAATGTTTAAGTTACTTTCTATAAGTAAATAGTGACTAAACTGGACTACGATAAAAATGATTTAAATGATATAAATTCAGAATAAACCTTCAAATTCTGCAGAGGGAACACTTACACATATCATCAAAGAGGGGGGGGGGTGTATACATAAAAAAGATGTCATTTACAGCAGACCGGTTGGTCCCCTTCTTTTTGTTGAAGTAAAATCAAATAAGGTTAGTATCGTAGCGTTTTAACAAAATTTGGTACTTAAAGAAATGATATTTCAAGTAAGTTTTATTTCTCTTGTTGATCGGATCATCCCTCACAAAAACGAATGAGAATTCACGAGGCGACTTGCATACAATGGTGAGTGTTGCTGAAACCATAAGTACTTTTGGACAGGACCCCCACCCCTATTTTAACCCAGGGCTTAATGGACATTTTTTCCCACAAGTTACATTAATTACACTTATTCATCATGTGTACAATAGGAAAAAAGATCGAAAACCTCCAAAATAATCGCTCCTCCAAAAAAATAATAATAATAATAATACCCTACTATACATTATCTGGAACGTGGAACAGAAAGCGGAACGTGAAATCAATCATGCCAGGCAAATAACCTGAGACATAAAAAGCATCATTCTTGATACATGTAGTGTATAAAAGTCATAATAATTAAAAAAAATTATTGTAAAATATTATAAATTCATGTATGCACCCCTTAGAATTGACACATGTAAATATTAATGCGATAGTCAATAAAATACATATTGACATATTTACATATTGACTATAGACTCAAATCTTGAGTATACATTTGAACGTTTAAGTTTCGTACAAATCCATTTAAAAAAATTAATATAAAATACATACATCTATTTGTAAAGACAAAAATAACAAGTCTTGACATTCAGATTATAGACCCTAGACCCCCTGCCTAAACGAAGTTACCCCTCCCCCCATCACAAATCCTTTTGTCCGCGCATGGACTATATACACTGTGTATGGTTCATCTTTGTCTCGCCCAGAAAATTACAAATAATGTATACTGTGTAGTAAGTTAGAGAACAAATATGTACTGAAAGAAATTTGAATTGAAAGGGGGGTCGAGTCAGGAACGATTCCCCTCCAGAATCATAAAAAAATGTCTTCCCTTTTTTCGCTTGTCTTTTTTTTTTTCAAGCAAGTTGATTATCCCCCCCCCCCTCCCCCAGTGATGAGAATATATACATCTCTGCTATATAATATTATGTTAGCGAATGTGTAAGATATATCGTTTTGATAAAATTGTTACTCTGAGTGATTAAATCTGAAATTATATTAAAATTCCGTTTTCTGCTCCAATTTCCGTCCCCTTTTCCGTTGTAAGATATCGTTTCTGACAAAATTGTTACTTTGAGTGATTAAATCTGAAATTATATAAAATTTCGTTTTCTGCTCCACTTTCCGTTCCGTTTTCCGTTCCGCGTATATCTGAAGGGAGGAAAGGGGGGAGGGGTCGAGACAGGTGTACTTGGATCTTGGATTATTAACATGTATGAGGGTTGTTAGAAAAGTTCGTGGACCCTTTGATTTACGGAAAATCTACATGTATATTGTACTGTGAAGTGTGACTTATGTCTAATTAAATTCCCATCTTTTGTTCATTAGTATGTAAAAAATCAGGTTCATTTACTAAAGTATAGAAATTTTACAAAGATTTTACTGTGATATCATAGGATTCAGGGAGTAACAGCTAGGCACGTAGCAACGGGGGGGGGGGGGGGGGGGGGGGGGGGCTGTCCCCCTTTTTTTCCCAACATTATTGTCCCCCGCTTTCGCGAAAGCAACGGGACATTAAATCTCATTTGTCTGTCCGTCTGTCCGTCTGTCGGTCCGTCAGTCTGTCCGTCCGTCACAAAAACTTTAACCTTGCCCATAACTTTTGATTTAGTGGAGCTTTAATTTTCATATTTCATATGTGTATTCCTTGTGATAAGACCTTTCTTTGGGTATCACTAAATTTGACCTTTTGACCTTGACCTTGGAGTTTCAACTACTTTTACTAAAAAATTCCAAACTTTTACTTTGGCCATAACTTTTAAATGGTGGGTACTAGGACTTTCATATTTCACATATTTATTCTTTATGACAAGACCTTTCAAAGAATACCAACAACTTTGACCTTTTGACCTTGACCTTGGAAATTTACGTACTTATGAAAAAACTATATCTTTGACCATAATTTTTGAACGGTAAAGGCTACGGCTTTTATACTTCACATATTTTATTCTTGTAAGAAGACCTTTCATTGGATACCAAGAACTTTGACCTTTTGACCTTGGAGTTTTAACTACTTTTTAAAAATTATAACCTTGGTCACAACTTTTGAACGGTAGATACAAGGACTTTTATATTTCACACATGTATTCTTTGAGGCAACACCTTTCATTGGATACCAACAACTTTGACCTAAGGACCTTGACCTTGGAGATTTACGTACTTCTGAAAAACTTTAACCTTGACCATAACTTTTAAACGGTAAGGGCTAGGGCTTTCGTACTTCACGTATGTAATCCTTGTGAGAAGACCTTTCATTACATGCAAAGAACTTTGACCCTTTGACTTTGACCTTGGAGTTTTAACTACTTTTTAAAAACGTTAACCTTGGTCACAACTTTTGAACGGTAGAAAATAGGACTTTCATATTTTAAATAATTATATGTATTCTCTATGGCAAGACCTTTCATGGGATACCAAAAACTTTGACCTATTGACCTTGACCCTAAAAATGATATCTTGCCCACAAAGATACTGAAAGCGGGGGACCACAATTCATTGAATTTGCTTGTTTTTACTATTTGTAATTTGTATTTGTATCATTGAAAGGCTGGCCCCCCACCCCCAGTATATACTATATGTAATTGATATCAGGGTAATGTAGTATTGAATTCTAAGAAATTTGTACTGTAAGTAATTGACATTGAAAAAAGTTTGTCCTCAAGCCATAGCGCAACATCCATGCAATAAGCATGATAAGCGGGGTAATGCGATATCGCAGGAGCTTATCATTGAAAATGTTAATCCTTCCATTTTTATAAAGCTAATACCTTTTGAATACTTTTGTCCTTTGTACGAAAAGACAATTTCAGCAGCATCTTGAAGCATTTTTGTCTCTTTTTAGACATTTTCCTGTACGCACACATAATTTTAGTAGCTCGGCTCGGTGCTCCATGACGTTCCCATTCTTGGCTTTAGCGCGTTGCATTTGATTATATATTTAAAAATACAGTCATAAACCCTCCAATTTTATTCAAAATTTCGCCAAGTAATGTTTCATGAAAACTGTAGCGATGGGCAAAATATCGTTCATCATTTTGTGAACTTACGTGCGAAAACGAAGCATATGCTCCGTGAAGCATGTTTTATCAAATTAAAATAGCTGTATCTTTTTTTAAGGATTACCGGAAAATACCAAATCTTTGTACATTAATTTGAAAATAGGTAAAGTTTACAATTAAATCTGGAGAGTTTTAGTGGTTAGGACTTGTCCGCGAACTTTTCAGATTCTAACAACCCTGGTACACGTACAGTGTACCTTATGATATGTAAAAAAAAAAAAAAATACATATCTATATTAAAGGTATATACATGTACATATTTATATTCTAAGACCCAAGTGACTGTGGACGATTTGAAAAACTGAATAAGTTATCATTTTTGTGCGATTTCTTTCCGGAAAGATTACTTCCGATCGTTTCTGGTAAACTGTTACATTACAGGTAAGTGTTTGAAATATATACCGCACAAAACGTAAATAATTCACCTGGGGAGTTCGACGTGTGTACAAATAAACCCAGGATTTTTCTGTCTTTTTTGAACTGAAAGGAAAGAAAAAAGTGAAAAATGTTTATCACATAAACAGGTAAGCTTTTAAAACAAAGTCTTCCATGACTTCTTTAGTCAAAAAAGTCTCTAAATACTGACAAGGGACTGGGAAATACTGTTCTCAAATATGTTTGTCTGGTTGGGACAGAAAAATAGGTCAAATCGTCAAACACATACCTCTGCGTATTGATTGGGTTATATCTTTCTATCTGATAATAACGTTTTTGTAAAATTACTAATGTGCAGGTATATATTCAAACTTGGAATCATAGGATTTCACAAAGAAAGATACGATTATTTGTGTGAGGTAAATATAGTGGCGGATCTTACATTATGTACAGTTATGTAGATGGAATGTCAGGTATTTTTCAGGGCGCTTTAATTAATGATTCACTACAGGTGTGACTTACCTGGGAAATAGGATCATCGCTTAAATGTTTTGAAATTAAAATTTGCATGGTTAAATGATCATCATTGTATCTAAAATGTAGAGTGGGAGGTTCACATTATTTACTGAACAGTTGTTGAATACCTACACATGAATACTTATACACATGATATATATGTACAATGTGTTACAGTGTGAAAGTAGGTAGAGAGAGAGAGAGAGAGATTAACATATTTTTTTTTAGCATGAAAATATGAAAGATACTCTAAACATCGACAAAATTATTTCCAATAAGATCGAACTAATAAGTATAAAAATATAATTGTAAACCATGCAGTATAAATTTGTACTGATTGTTGTTGAACATATGGTTGAAGCAAACCACACACAATAAAGATGTAAATTTTTTAACATATTTCTACTTTAGAAAATTTGAAGGCGTTTATGTAATATTTAGTCTGAACCAGTGTAGATGTATTGTAAATTTTAGCATGTTTAGAGCAAGATGGCATTTAAAGTGTGAAAATGTATTTGGTACTTTAACTAGCACAAATCGGCCCTGTAAAACCTGATAATCAACTAATCTTGATAAATGTTTGTGAAATTGATGTTGACACTAGACATGCAATTTGTCTCTTTGTGTAGTTTGGTCAGTTTTCAACCCCCTGGAGACATGACAGTGAATAAAAAACCAGATTTATTGCTGACCTAAAAAAGTGAACCTTTTTTTTACCCTATGGGTCAAATAAACACATGTAAATAAACATTAAACAGAAAAATATTAGGAAAATGTTATAATGAATCAATATACCATGGGATATGTTATCAAAATAAAATCAGAAGACAAACCAGAAAATAAAAAACAATTTTTTCATCATCTCAAGTCATGGTCTGCCAGCTCCAATTATACAGAGTATCTCCCTACTCTGCCCCCCCCCCCCCCTTCTGACCCCCTGCCATTTCCTTCAAACAGTGTCAGAGGTACATTGTACCAAGTGAACATTGGGGATGGGGTGGGGGACTAGGGGGACTTACCTGTACGAAATGTTCCGCCTGGAATATAGGGGGAATTGAGGCGTACTTGGAGAGGCGTAAATTTGTCTCTCTACATATATGGTGATACATAGGTTCCGGGTGTAACTTAGGCGGAAACCAAGTGTAAATGGGCAGGAATTTGAGGCGAAAAATGCAAATGAGCTACGCCCGGAAAAATAAATGACGCCCGTAAAAAAATTACGCCTGGAAACTAAAATGACGCCTGGAATAGAATTACGCCTGGAATGTCCTTATTATTATATAATACTATGTGACCTAAAAACCTATATATTTACCATGTTAACAAAGAAAAACATTCAGATTATGATTTACAATGTTAAAGCTAAAAATTTAGCTTTTTGAACTGTAAGAAAACATAATGACAGGTCATTAACATATATCATTAACAAATATAGAAAAATAACATGAATTTTGTGCATTAGGGACACTAAAACACGACCACCATGATTGAGTGTGTATTTAGAATTGAACTTTTTTCAATACCTGTACATTTTATCACTTCAATAATTATATTGAAACATTTTAGTTACTGACTGAATACAATTCTTCATTTACTCAGCAGTTAGATTCTCACTGCAGCCTCTATCAGACTGATATTTCTCAGAATGTGACTGCAAGGACAAACTCAAATATCTAAAGTAATTTTAGGGTCAACCAGTTATAACTATCATTGTACATAATCATAATCAAATTTACCCAAATAGGTACTAGATATTCATGATCACACCTACCAGCAGACACTGTGTCATCCTCAAGAAGTGTAAAAGCCTTAACATTGAGATATCTGCATTTCCTGTTTCACTCGCACTAAACTCCCTCCTTCATGATCAAATTCAAACTTAACTTCCTATCTGAAATGACCCTTAATTGATAATTAATTGACCAATCAGAGGCTTTTACTTCTCCTGAAAGTTCCAGGCGTAATTTTTGTTTCTATTTTCCTGCCATTTTACGCCCGGAAAATCTGAACTTGCCAATTGACGCCCGGAAATTACAAATGACGCCTGTAAGACGTTCTTCTACTGAGGCGTAACTTTTCGAAAATTCCGTCTCCGCCTCAAGTACGCCCGGAATTTGCCAATTCCTGCTCAATTCCACCCAAATTCCAGGCGGAATCCGCCTTTAAAATTCATACAGGTTAAGCCCCCCCCCCCAACTTTTTTTGCAAAGATATAGAAATTATATAGGCATTGGAAATTGGGGTTTACCTTTTTTTGTTGGGTTAATTAGCCCCCCTCCCCCCACTTTCAATTAGTCCCACCCCCTCCAACCCACTTTCAATTTGTTAATTCAGATGCCTATGTTGTATTCATTGGTTATGATGCTTATACTTTATATTGTTTTACAGCCTCACTATGAATAAACACCAGGAGGCGCTGATCATAGCGCGGGAGGAGGAGGTGATGCGACACGGTAATGTCCTCTACGGATTGGTCAAACCACTCAGGGAGGGGAAGGAACTCCTGCTGGAATCCTCCGCCGCCATGGTCAACGTTCTACCAAGAAAGAGGTAAGACACCTCTAACAAAGCTTAATCATTAAAATGGTAAATTTGTCAATATCAGAGTATACCCCGGCCCTGCTTGAAAAGTGTCTGAGTGTATGTGTAGTGATCAGGATGCCGATCCATTTGTATTTTATATTTTAGGGTACCTATCTTTTAACCACAACTACTCTTTTACCACTGAATGAAATTTAATTGATTCAGCCTTTCACAGAATCTTAGTTACATCATGCCATTGTGCACATCCTTATGTTTTGATCCAACACTTCTTTCGGATCTCAAAGAGCAAAACATGGACTTTACCATAATGATTATAATCATATGGGAGACAGTGCTCACAGTACCTCTAGTTTTGATATAAATTCATTAAAGAAACCCTTATACTCTGAGTTTCAACAAAAATGTCTGACAGGTGCTTGCAATTCCAGTGTATTTTAACTTTTCTGTTTACTAGGATTTACCGGATGGGTAGTAGTGATGAATTGGAGACCTTCCGAGCTGAACTATTAAAGCGCCCTCTAGTCGTCCAGCCCATTGTTTTGGCGGGATCGGGATTTCAGTCCATCAACTGCTTCTTCTCAGTTCAGAGAGGTGAGGAATTTAATCAACTTAAGAATCCATAAACAATGAAAACATTCTGATAAGATACAGTGGAATATTTTTTTTATTTGTCGGGGTCAGGGTCATCTTTGGTAAGCAGAATTTACTTAGTTTTTGGGTATGTATTTTTGTAGGTTACTCATTGTACCCAGCCCCCGCTTGAAAAGCAGGAGGGTATATAGTAATCGTTATGTCCATCTGTCTGTACGTCTAGTTGTCTGTACATCCGTCCATCTACCGGTATCTGTAACACTTTGGGGTATCCATCTCTTATCTGCAACTCGATCCTCTCCTACCACTGAATGAACTTTGATGAAACTTTTACAGAACCTTTATTACATATTGCCATTGTGCACCTCCTATTTTACTTTTTGATCTGACACATATTTTGGGTTTCCCACAACAAAACATGGAGACTCCCATTATAGTCATATGGGAGGCAGGGGGTATCATTTAGTGAGCTCATTGCTAACAGTAACTCTTGTTTATATGGTGGATTCAATAAATCAATTTATTAAAATGTTTACAAAATAAATTAATATTCATCAAGATGAATTTGAGATTTTATACCTATATTTGTGTTTGAAGAGAAATGGACGGTGATGATTAACCAGACCCACCCTAAGATCCTTGGGCGACTTCTGATGGGTATAGATGCAGCCAAGCGGATCATGAGACGAGGGGAACCCTTCGTACTAGAAGTAGGTGAAATATATAACAAGACTAGTCAGGCTAAAAGAGAATTCAAAATAGCTGTATTATCATGTCTATTATACAATACTATTTACCATTTTTTAAAATTTCTTGTAGTTTGTGTTCAGTGATATTGTACGTCGGTTGTACTATGATGTAGTTAGGGGCGGTACCAGTTCCAAATATAAGTACACAGACTGTGAATTTGGAGACTTGGTGATTCGCTACCCAGGGGATTTCAGACATCAAGGAATCAAATGGGAAATGAAGGTAAAATGTTTAAAAAATAAAACGAAGCCCCTTAAGCGTACCTACAAACTAAAGTCCCTTAACCCACATACCAAATGAAGTCCCTAAGCCCACATACCAAATGAAGTCCATAAGCCCACATACCAAATGAAGTCCCCAAGCCCACATACCAAATGAAGTCCCTAAGCCCACATACCAAATGAAGTCCATAAGCCCACATACCAAATGAAGTCCCCAAGCCCACATACAAAATGAAGTCCCCAAGCCCACAAACAAATGAAGTTCCTAAGCCCACATACCAAATTAAGTCTCTAAGTCCACATACCATATGAAGTCCCTAAGCCCACATACCGAATGAAGTTCCTAAGCCCACATACCAAATGAAGTCCCTAAGCCCACAAACAAATGAAGTCCTTAAGCCCACATACCAAATAAAGTCCGTAAGCCCACATACATATACAAAATGAAGCCTTGTGCCAACTTCTAAATGAAGTATGCTATTTATAATACTAAATATGGATATTGTAGTTAATTTCATTGCAGAGAGTTTTTTATAATCAGACTACTTGGTATACCATTGAGAAAATACATGGATATTTTTAAATTTCTGGAGTATATATTTCACAAAATATCCCTTTGAAAAAAATGTTGGGATACTCCAAATTCCTTATGATTTTTCCACCCTCACAATTTTAATGGTTCAAAGTACAAAAACTGCATTTATTTTTATTTATTATATTTTGAATTTACCAATTATCATGATTATCGCAAAAAAAATTTTTATGTCGCCATATTATTTAAGACAGGAGACATAAATAAACAGAAGTGTATATCAGCATGAAAAAATCATAATTTTTTGGAAAATAGTATTGTAAATATACCGGTAATGTTAAAACTGGTTCAAATGCATAATTCTGATACTAAGAGTTCCAAAATACTTAATTGCTACTTATAAGATACTTTTGAAATGTGAAATACTGAATATGAGAGAAACTTACAATAAAGAAAATGTCTGAATGAAGATATCTGAGAAGGAGTTATTGCCCTTGTCACAATTTTTCAAAGATTGAGTACTGGTAATTGATTAAATAAGGAAAATATACATTTTAAAAGTTCTTTTACTTAACAATTTTTATCATGACACCTATTGAAATGCATTTTTTCAAAAAACGTTGTTCTATTGGGTATGAATTTAAATGAATATTTTAATTTACAGTTTTTACAAAAACCTATGATATCATAGGAGGATGGAAATACCTTAATGAACGGACATTTCAGAAATCGTTCAAATGTTCTTAAGATTATATTTCAACTAATATCAAAATTCAATTTATTTGCAGGCTTCTAGAATGCGTTTTTCGTTTGATGACATCACTTCTTCAGAAATTCGAATTCGGGATTATGAAGAAGCAAATCGTGAGACTCAAGACACACGTATTATCGTGTTACCCCGTGGTGAGTACTGAGATATACGAGTCATATTGTATTTTTGTTTAACAGAATGTGTCTTATTACGTTAGAGATGGGGAAAAGCACTGTCTTCAAACTAAGATGAATATCTTGTTATTACAAGGCTTGCATTATTTCATTTTTCTTGATTGAAGAGTGTAGTCTAGAATGTCAGTACGTCTAGAAATGATAAAAAATTTATATTTTGATACCTCTTTTACTCTAGATGAATTACAAGTTCTTTTACCTGGATGGACGTTTGAGGAGGAAATCGCGGAGGAAAAACCTTACAATTACGAAAATTATCAGATATGTGAGGAACAAAATCACGCACCAATCCCTGCACCACGTGACACGTCACGTGAACAAACAGGACGAATCAGGGGTCGTTCTAATCGGAACACTAACGCTAAAAAGTATGAAGTGTCTGTAGAGCTACATGCTCCTACATCAGGTGAAATGACTCAAGAGACTAGCTTTGTTTCAAATGAATACAGAGGAGTGGCAGCATCTTCTGAGCCTCGGGGGCCTTATAGCGGAAATAGATTTGTTCACAGGTATCAGGGAAGTGGAAGTGGCCGTTCGGAATCCTCTAAAGCAGATAGTGGTTACGAGGGTGAGGTTGACAATGGCGGATTTGATGTCCAAAGACACGCTAGAGGGAAAAATTCTCACCCTCGGAAATTTTACACGCCAGAAAATACCAATTCAGTGCCATATGACAATCCTGCATTTACGCATGATCATGACAAACCTGCATTTGCAAGTGATTATGACATTCATCCCCCTTACAATGGCTACTCAAAAGGTAGTGTTGAGGGGTCACATAAATACCAGACAGATAGATATAACGAATGTTATCAAAACCAAAGGTCTCCCAGAAACATTGTGTCACATGATCATGACGTCATTACAGGTGCGCGGCAATTTCAGACGATAGAACAACTAGATGCCAGAATGACTCTACACCAGGACTACGCAATTTCACAATCTAGTGTTATTTAATACATGTTAATAAGCGCTTTCTTCTTTAAAACCAACTCAATGTGTTGATAATTGTTGATCTACAAATTTAAATATATACATATATCCATATTATACTGATATTCAAACTCATATAACTCCAATTTGTATCGGGTATATAATAGGCTCTGGAAGGGGATATGTATACACTGTACTATTTTTAGTTTATTGACTTATTTATTTTCATTGGTAGTAATATACATGCATAATTTTGTATGAAATGTCATTATACCTAAGTATGTAGACTAGCCCATCTTAAACAAAAATTTTTTCTAAGAATTTGTCACAGAAGTATGGGTACTTAACAAGTTTCCTCACAAAAATTTAGTGTACATTACCAGGCATCTGGCCAAGATACCATTGGGTCATATTTCTTATATAATAACCCTTATGTTTAATCTTCTAAATTTAACTCAAATTTTTGTGTACTTATTTTTAAAAACATTTTGAAAACGATTTAGAAATCAGAAGAGAATGGCTTATATGAATAATTTTTGATACAATACCAGAGATACAAAACATATATTTGAGGAACGTGTCGTCTGACCTTAAATGAGTAAAAACTTCAATGGTCAATAATTCCAGCTGAACTGAAGGTCTTACGATGTTAAAGAAATCAGCAATTCATAGTCAACCACCATGAGCTGAAAATCGTTCATTTGAAATTCTATATTCACATTTAATATTTAATATTTCTAATAATTATTTTTAAAGAGATATTTTTTAAAGTGTTTTATTTGTTATATATAAAAGGAATGTTCTTGTCCTCAAATATTAGCGTTCACAAAGGTGAACACTGTACAGCTGCATGTCTCTATGGATAAAATACGTTTAAAAGTTGTCATTTTATATTAAATGTAATCTATTTAATTTATGAGAGAAAGCAAAGGACTATAGGGGTTTAGGATAACTAAGTAAAACATATATTGTGTTAATTTTACATATAATCTTATTTGCGTATTAATTGCAAAATATGGAATGGCCTCAATCAGTCACGGTTTTGGAAATGAACATTTTTATTATAAGGGAATTTTGAAAATTAAAATATCTGTATAGAAGACACTTTAAATTTTCATACGATTATTTTTATACATGATGCCAATACAATGATTTTAGACAAAACTGTGTACTGTTCAACAATACGTTTTTAAACTGTGATTTACTAATTATTAAATAAATTTCAAAAAGTTTTGTCTTGTTTTGGTGGAAGTAATAGCGTGCAGTTATTGTTTGAATAAATTACAGGGGCGGATCTAAGATATTTTCCTAGGTGGAGGGGGTCCACAACAAATAAATTAATGACTTGATAAAAAATACAACTTGTCTAATCCTGAAAATCCTATATGTATAATTATATTTAATTTCTTCAATAAATATGGAACTCGTAAATTTACTAACCTTATCATTAATCAAAATTTGCAAAATTATCTTGTTAAACACATTCTTATTGTACACTTGAGTCCCTGAAGTTAACACAAAAAGATGCTTGAGTTTCTGATTGACAATATCTGGTTTTTGGAGACCAGGTCATCCAATAATCTATTGGATTTCCTATGGGCCCCGTTATTAGATCATTCTTGTATTCAAATGAAGCAGAATTTGTCCAAAATCTTATATGTGAAAAGAAGAAAACACTTGCTGTGGCCTTCTACTCGATATTTAGATATATCGACGACATATTGTCAGTTAACAATGGTAACTTCTATTCTTATGTCGATACGTATATCCCTGTGAGCTTTAGATAAGATACCACAGAATCTGACACAACTGTTTCATATTTGGATATTTTAATTGAATGAGACGTTTATTGTAATCCAACAACCAAGTTCTATGATAAACATGATTTAACTATACAATCGTCATTTACCTTACTTGTGCAGCAATATACCTTCATCACCTGCATACGGAGTTAATATATCTCAATTGATTTGATAATTGATATGCAAGAGCATGCTCTACGTATGAACAATTTCTAAAATGAGCTAAATTAAGACATGTAAATTTTATTTCAAAATTATATGAGTCACCTTAGTTACCATGTGTAGGAATGAACAATTTGAAATGGTATAAGTTGATATAATAGCGTACATAACTTCTACTTTACTTTTTCGTGGACAGAGATTATGAAAAAGCAAGTTTCTTCAATAATAATATTGTGGATCCCACCAAGAAAGAGAGAGAGAGAGAGAGATCAGAGAGCAAATGCCTTTTTGGGGTAAAAATTCTAACATGATGTTAAGGTTTCGTCAAAGGTCAACATATCTAAAAAAAATTATATTAACAATAGCTCCAAAACTATGTGAGGTATAAAGTAAAAAGGTTTACAGTTTATGAATATATCACTCAGATTAATAGATAGAAAGTATCACTTGATAACAAATATTTTCAAAAAGAGTTTTTTTTTTTTTGAGAAAAATTGCATGTATCACAAAATGTGCATATTTTTAAAAATAAAAAGGAACCTGCTTAATTCTGTCCTTTTTGTGAAAAACATCATTGCAGAAATAATAAATGTTTATCATTGAAGGGCAAGTTGGATGTGAATTGTCTTCGAGAGGCTGTTATTGAAAGCATGACATGTTTGAAGACAAGACCCCTATAGAATCCGCCATTTGCAATGTATATATACATTGTATACTTTCACTTTCAAGTCTTAAGATTTAGACAAAATAAACAGGGAAAACAACTTTCCAGAGGCTATCCAAGTCCAACTTGCCCTTCATTGATAAATATATTTTGTTTCTGCAATGATGTTTTTCACTAAGAACACGGAATTAATTAGATGTATTTTTTGAAAATTATTTTAATTAATAATTTTTCCGAGTATTTTTTTATCAAGTGATACTTTCTATCTGTTTATCAATGAAAAATTTATAAACTGTAGAAGTTTTAACTTTATACCTCACATAGTTTTAGGGCTATTGTAAAAATGAATTTTTGGACATGTTGACCCTTGACGAAACCTTAAGCAGAATTGCCAGATTCTTGAAAATAGACCCCGACAGTACCTGTTATGTCCTTGTACCACTCCCGTCGAGCCCCGGGAGTCACATTTATCAATGAATTTTAGAAACTGAGAACTGCAAAGGTTTAGAATTGCATTACCCCCATATGATTTATGATCCACGAATATTTGGATGGTAAGTTGTCATACTAGCAAACCTTTTGATTATTACCTGAAGAAAGTATAGTATTGTTATCGGGCCTATTATACGGTATTTATTATATATTTTATCATGAATTAAACAAACAAAGTAAAATACCAAATTTTATTCCAATATGTTTACATTCATCAGTTATTTCCCTTTTATAAATGCTTGCACTCCGTGCATCAACATAATGCAAGGTAATGCAAAGTAACAAAAATTTAATGTAATGTAACATACATGTATATCATTGAGAAATAGATTTAATGGATCAGGATGTAAACAAAAAAGAATAATAATATTCTTTTGTTGTGAATCAAATTAAACATGTACACGTAGACAAATTTTACACTAACGCAGCTTTTTTTCAGCTCATACTTGATGTGAAGTGTTATGTATGTATGATTAGCTTTAAAGTAACACATTTAACATGTATTTGAATTTGAAAATTACGTGTAAATAACATAGTTGATTCAAGATTTTAATTTGTTACAACTAAGGCATGGAGATATATCTTTCATATTTATTTTAACTTATTATTGTCATTCAACTTTCAATCTTACTTTTCATAACTACACATTTTTACTTTTACTGCTTTTTTCTTCGATGTAATGTTTCAAGTATTAACATAAACAAATGGGAATTACACTGTATATAGTACTATGTAATATTCATTTTCATACCATGTTGCCGTATTCAACTTAACTTTCATTTTTTAAAGTTGCAAATCCACACAGGGGATCAGAATATTTTAATGGTCTTTAGGTCGCATCTGGTGTATACAGAAAAAAATTAATGGAAAACAAAAAGTTGGGACGTATTTTAAGTTTCAAGCATGAATCAAGTTACCTTGAATACTAAACGCATCCCACAAAACTATTAGAAATTACCATATTGCCCAATCTACATTTTTCAATTCAAGCATTTTATAATAAGTACTTTTAAATCCAATTTTAATTCCAGTTAATCAAATGGTTAGTTTCTTGGATTCTCCTAACTGGTGCTTATAATCATTAGATGATAAACATAAATGTTATATTTCTTTTTTCCTTCTCAAGGATTCCATTCTTAAATATTACAAGCATAAAATATTAAGTAGCCCTCGACTTATACTACGATATCGACTTATAGGCGAATTCGTCCTTGACACAGATTCCGTTATTTTTATCACAGTTTCCAGTCACTGCCTGGTTATTGTTTATACACGGTGACGTCTCGGTCTCCGTTATTTCAGAGTCTACAATTCTCCTTTGAATATCACTTTCACAGTTTGTTTCATTTTGAAAGGATGTAAGCAATGTTGAATCTGATTGGTTAATCGGATTATCGTCCTTTTCGCTTTTATGTGATGCATTCCCATTGGACGTCGGTTGTTTAACGGAATTTCGTGTCCGGGACAAAAACGTTCTTGTTGTTCTGATACTCCCGGTCCGGTCCGTTATGTGCCGGCGCCAAACTTTTCTGAATTCCGCCTGTACCTGGAGATAGAATGATGAACATCGCAAGGTATCATAGCAAGAAAAAAGGGTCGATCTCTGTCTTTGAAAATCATGATAGCACTTATTTTGATTGAAATATTTTGCGAAAAGGGGATGGAAATAAAAACATGGACAAACTCTGGTCTAATAGATGCCAAATTCTTTTTATGGAGAGATGGTTCTATTTTTCTTAAAACTATCAATCATTGCTACAAGTGAAATAAGATTCATAATTAACTTATGTAAGAAATCTTTGCAATAAAAATAAACAGGAATCTTACCTCAGCGTTCAGGAAACAGAAAAGCATCGCTAGGATAAAACCCTGAAATAAACAAAGGTTATTGAGATTTCAAAAAAATCAAAGTTATAAGCCGATTGGCCTAGTCTTATTCCATAAATTGCAGAACTATGATTTTATTTTTCAAGGGACCTTAACAGACAAATTCTGAAGTTCAAATCAACTACATCTTACTAGCATTGCTTAACACGTTTATACAGAAGTGCCAGGGATAAACGATTTTGAATATAAAGTGGCGTAATTGTTAAATTCGATACATTTAAAACTACAGAATACGGTATTTTTTAAGACACGTAATTCGTTATATCCGATAAATTTAAAACTACATTTTTTTTTTCAAATGAAAAGTGACGTTATTCGTTATATCCGATACATTTAGAAAAAAAACTAAGATTACTTTTTAAAGAGTGACGTTACTTGTTTTATCCGATTAATTTAAAATAAAAGGAAATTGTTTTTATGCCCCGCCATGAATATGGCAGGGGCATATAGTGTTTGTCATGTCCGTCTTTAGTCCTTCTGTCCTTCCGTCTGTCCTTCCGTCACACTTTGCATTTAGCTCTGTTCAAAGTTTCAAAGAAACTATCCAAAATATTTTCATCAAACTTCCTATAATGATTAGATATTTATGAGAGCTATGCAACTGCACCAACATTTTTTTGACCTTGGCCTTTCCTTTGACCTTGACCCCACTTTTCTTGAATTAGTGTTTAGCTCAGTTTTAAACATACCATTCAAGATGGTGTTATCAAACTTCACATGTTGATACACACTGATGAGAGCTATTCAACTGAATCAACATTTTTGACCTTGTCCTTTCCTTTGACCTTGACATCACTTTTCCCAAATAAGTGTCAAACTTCATATGCTGATACATACTGATGTAAGCAATTCAACTGCATTAACAATTCTGACCTTGACCTTTTATATTACCTTGACATCACCTTTTAGCAAATTGTGTTTATGTCAATTTAAATTAAAGACATTAATCAAACTTCATAAATGGACATATTGATGAGAGGTATGCAATTGCATTAACATTTTTTACCTTGACCTTTCCTTTGACCTTGACCTCACTGATTCCAAATCAGTTTCAAAATTCATATGCTGAAACATACTGATGTAAGCAATTTAACTGCATTAACAATTTTGACCTTGACCTTTTATTTGACCTTGACCTCACTTTTATCAAATTGTGTTTAAGGTTCATAAACCCTCTGCTCACTCATATGAAATTTTTCTTTAACTTTTATGTTTTTCCAAAGGAAATGTATATGCTGAATAAAATACAAACAATTTTAGCATGGCCAGCGGGCAAAATTTGACAAAAAAGGCACTTAAACTTAACAAATTTATAAAGGAATAATAGACATCTGTGTCAGTAAGAGTTATCTCTCTTATCAGAGTATCAATGTACCTTAAGTCAGTTTAAAGAAACCATTTATGATATTTTTTCAACTTCATATGCTGATACTTACTCAACTTTTCAACTGAATCAACATTTTTAGACCTTAGCCTTTCCTTTGACCTTGACCTCATTTTAATGAAATTAGTGTCAAACTTCATATGCTGATACATACTAACGTAAGCAATTTAACTGCATTACTTTTTAAGATATTCTGATCAAATTTCAAAATTTATACAAATTTAATGTTGCTTTACTAATATACCCTTGGCGGGGCATTCATGTCCTATGGACATATTTCTAGTTTAAAAAGTGACGTAATCTGTTATAAGCGATAAATTTAAAACTACATGAAATGCATAAGGCGTATTAATTAATTACCTGGAAGGAGTTAAAGAATAATTCTGACCACCATAAGATGAAATACATCATCGACTTCTCATCTAGATAGCCGAAGCTTGACATGAGGTAATTTGCAGTGTAGATGATGTAATAAACCCCAAACAGGGGGATCAGGATCAACGTGGACTTAGCCAAGCGTCTGAAAAACAAAGATAAAGCTTCAACTAAATGTTTATCCTGATTTTTTTTTTTTTTTTTTTTTTTTTATATAAATTTTGAAGAAGAAAGAAATCGATATCGTCATGGCCTACAAAAGGGGAACTATGAATTATATTTAAAATTCAATGAAATTCAGTATTAATCCAATTCTTTGACTTTCTTCACAATAATACATATAGACTCTTCCTTGGCGAGTATCATATACATGTACACAAAATTTTATTCACAAAGTAGAGTTTATTGGAGATAAGATACATTTTTAGTTTAGAGAAATCGAAAAACGTTTATAAGTTAGTTTCATTTCTTAGGTGAAGGATGTGGAGATGGCGAACAGTATTCTTTCAAAGTCCATAAAACAATCCAAAATAGGAACAGAGCAAACACGGACCTCCAACAAAACACCAAAGTGGGATAGGTGCCATGGAGGAGTAAGCATCCCCATCATACCGATCATACCCGCCTTGTGTTCCTTGTCATGATCGGGAAATAACGGAAAAATACGTTGTCAATTCAGTGTATAAAAAATGGACTAACAATTAATTTGAAAAATGTCAGTCAGCATTTGACTCGATCAATGATGAATTGTACATGCTTAGGTAAAATTAAACTTTAAGAATGTTGAAGTATTTCGAAGTATCTTTATTTTCCAAGGCTAGTCTTATATAGTTATTTTTTTTTATATATACCCATCTATGCCAAAAGAAAAAAGAGACATACCTATAAACACATTATTGTTTTGATACAAAAAGATTAATAAATGTGATAATCCTTTACACGTGATTAGTTTACGTAAATATACAACATAAGAATCTATACCAAGCATGCGTAAATTCTGTTTCCCATTGAAGGCAATAACATTCAGAAATGAATATTAAGCTATAACACAAAACCATATATACATGCATATTATAATATTTACTATATTCACTGACGTAAAAGAGAAATATAGAATCTATGTTTCTCTCTATGTTTAAGGTGACCAAAATGAATTTACTTCCGGTTGCTTGCACAGCAAGGTCAGCGTTCAGTCTGACCACTGAGAACTCACAATGCAAAGTCTTAAGTAAAAGTTAATAGGAAAAAGGGCTACTTTACATGTATATTCTTATTTGTCTTAAAACGTATATTAAACAAAAATACACCATCACAATCTACACATACAAACAACATACAACTATATCGTATGCACATGTTAAACATAAAAGTAACAGTTAACTAAATTTGGTTTTTAAAACAAACGAGACTAATTCGACCATATCATTAATGCCCCCGGAATGGAAGAACCCTGGGTACATTGGTTTTTTTCGTGTATGTCTGTTTGTCTGTCTATCTGTTGTCAACTTAACCTAGCTCATAACATTTGAGTTGGTAGGGCTATGGCTTTCATATTTCACAGGCGTATTCCTTGTGATAGGTCCTTTCTTTGAGTACCACCAAATTTGATCACTTAACCTTGGAGGTTGACACACTTTTTCTCAAAATTACCAAACTTTAATCTTGGCCATAACATTTGAACAGCTGGTATTAGGGCTTTCATACTCAACATGAATGTGTTTTTATTAAGACAAGAACTTTCAACGGGTATATTTATATTATTTATCTTTTAACTTTGACCTTAAAATTTGACTACCTTTTGAAAAATTTTAACCTTAGCCATAACTTTTGAACAGCTGAAACTAGGGCTTTTAAGGCTTTCATATTTCACAGGTTTATTATGACAAGACCGCCCTTTATAGATGCCAACAATTTTGACTTTTTGACCTTTGAGTTTGACTTCGATTTGAAAAAAGTTCGACCCTCGTCATAACTTGCCATATGGGTGTGTGTGTATAGGGGGGGATAGTGTATTTGAACCGGTTTTCCCGTAACTTTTATAATATTATTTACAAAAGTGTTTTTCTATGTTTACATATAAAACTGTTTATTTTTACTCTTATCTTTAATAATTTGTCAACCTATACCATATTTGGAATACTTGTAAAATTTTTTAAAGCTATATTAAATCAAAATAAAGGCAGACTTAAGTTTGTACTTTAATCCATAAAAATGTGAGAGTGGAAAAACTTTAAGCATTTCTTTCTGAGTTTTCTTCAAGGGTCAGATATGTCAATGAAACTTAATTTTTAAAAAAGCCACAAATAAACAACAATCAATCATAGCAAACGAACACTCGTTTTAATGGAAAGTATAATTTGATTAATAAAGTCTTAACAATGCATTTCTATGAATGAATAAGAGATACAAAAGACCTATGCATCGTAACTTTATCTACATTTTGAACATTACACTGAAAACTGCAGTCCTAAGATGGGAAGGGGGTGTATAACATCTGAATATTGGTAATAGACAAAGAGAAAAAACTGATGCATACACCATACATGTACGTATGTAGAAACCGTGTTTGGTTTTCGACCAGTACAAATAAAGAAAGAAATGAAACAAGTGTAAACAACTCTCAGGGATGAACACAATATACCAGTGTCTCCAGATTTACCGTAATTTGTTCACTAACCATTGCACATGCACATACATCTATGAACATCAGGAGTATTGCTAGACACCTAACAACCTATTAACTTAAAAAAATCCAACTTCCTGTTTACCTGATCATGTGACCATCAATGTGACTAA
The DNA here is from genome assembly GCF_032062105.1 of Saccostrea cuccullata. Lineage (NCBI taxonomy): Eukaryota > Metazoa > Mollusca > Bivalvia > Ostreida > Ostreidae > Saccostrea > Saccostrea cuccullata. The sequence continues at coordinate 45,220 of NW_026921008.1, forward strand.
AATAGAAACAAAATGGCGTGGTGACATTCTATAACAACCGTCAAACAAAATTAAAATAACTGTAATTAAAATTTAAAGAAAAAAGAGTCATCTGAAACAAAATAAAAAAATAAAAGCCATTTCAGGACAGTCATTTTTCCACATTAAAGGATTCTGGATGCTAAGAAGGCAAGCTGGTGGTAGTCGTGAAATACAATAAAATATCCTCCACTGCTATTATCACGTGGTTTCTGAAATATACACACCTGTACCGGAAGCTGTTTGTCTGATGCCCGGATGATGCATGAAGTTTGGTGAATAATATTCGAACAATGTTGATGAAAATAATAAACTGTACCTGAAAATAAAAAAAAATGTCTGCATATTTTCAAGACAGAAAAGTTATATATTTCATCATAAATTTTACAATGTGCATTTACTAGTTATCATTTATATCGGGTCAAAAGATTGAGTATGCATTATTAATGATATAGGATAATTATACATGCAGATCTGTACTAATGTTTCCCTTTAATTCTACGTTTATATTTCTTTTTATTAAATATAAGCAACAATATTTCTTAATAAGTTTGACATTCAAAATTAATGATTTTTTCATAAATACTCTGAAATGTCAAGTTCCGTTATCTATAGATGATAAAAACTGTAACATGTGTTTTGGGACACCCTGTATATGTTTGAAATTTTACCAGAACTGTGGCCGTAATTGGTCCGTATATAATTAACGTAATCAGCTGGTTCCTCTGAATGTTCCAACAGCTAGAAATAAAAAAAAATAAAAACTTAATAATAACCAGATATATTTCTTATTGTTATACGTAAATAACGAGGCCTTTTCCAAATTTATTACATTAAGTGCATGGTAATCCGTTTAACCATTATAATACAAACTCGCAAAGCAATAATAAGTCCCAAACAACTTCAATAACGCATACTAGTAATTAATAAAGGTTCATGATTTAAAAATATTTTAATGTTTGGGAACATAGACATAATTAAATATATTCAATCTAATGTCTGAATGATGTATACTCACAGTTCATTGAATTCAAAAATCCGAACAAGGACCCATGGTAAAACAAAACTTAATGGAAATACTGAAAATGGACACAAGATTTATTCAAATAATAATCAATATGCTATGTAAAATTACATGTGATTTGATTTTTTTTATTATAAGTGAATCTAATCGATAAAAGCAAAACTTAACGAAAACACTGTAAATGGACACAAAAGGAATTAAATAAAAATAAATTTATTGTAACATAACATTTTATAATCATGAATTGGTTATATAACTTAAAATAACTGAGAAAGCATTTGCAATAATTAGATTTACTGAATCTAACTTAGAACATCAAGATTTATACAATAATTGAATCTAATTGAGGTAAACCATATTTAAATAACTGAGTAGTATTGCTAAAAATTCAACGTGATAATTATTTTATTTTACTGAGTATTACATTCGATCATGATTGAATTTTAACTTTGCATTGGATAACATTTGATCATGACTGAATCTAATCATGTAATAAGATATGATCATGACCGAATTTAACCATGTAATATCATTTGATCATGACTGATTTTTATCATGTAATAACATTTGATCATGGCTGAATCTAACTTACAACATTTGAGCACGACTGATTTGGGGAATACCATTTAAGCAAGACTGAATCTAAGAATAACATTTTCAAGATCATGACTGAATCTAACTTACAACATTTGAGCATGACTGATTTGGGGAATACCATTTAAGCAAGACTGAATCTAAGAATATCATTTGAGCATGACTGAATCTGAGAATAAGATTTAAATATGACTGAAACTAACTGAATCTAATTAAGGAAAACAATATTTTAATAACTGAATATTAGTAAAATTATTGCGCGTGATATTTTATAAATTTAACTGAGATAAGCATTTGATATTGGATGAATCTAACCTAGAATAACATTTGACCATGACGGAATCTAATAATTATATTTGATCATGACTGGATCTGAGAAAACGATTTGATCATTACTGAATTAACTAAAAATAATATTTGAATACTATTGAATCTTAGCAAAAAACTTTTTCCCCAATAAACATAATTATCTAAGAAATAATAACATAAGATCTATTACATAACTTCTATGGAACTAAAAAAAAGTCAATACTTACACCACCCTAGTAACATGAACCACTTTGTTCTGTTTTTCTCCGTGAATACAGAGACAGATATCAATATCTGGAGGTAAAGGGCCTCCACAAAAATCCACATGTAGCTAGCCGCCAATGTATAGTTATACAGAGTGAAAAATAACCGACACTCCCAATGCTGGAATGAGAAAAGAGTAAATTGTGTAATTTTAAAATAATGTAAAAAGAATATGATTGTGATAAAAGTGTAAATTTAGTGATTAAATAGTGTAAAAAGAAAGTAATAAAAGTGTAAACTTAGTTGTAAAATAGCGGAAGAGAAGAAAATATCTGATTTTTAATTAGATGGAGATAGATTATCACAAATCCCTTTTATTTTTTTAGCCGATAAAAATAATACTTACAGTGACGTCATCTCTAAATTTAATTTGGCCATGGTCATAGTACACGTCACCGGGAAATCCTACAAACTCTACCAGTAGATTTTCCTTGATGAAGGAGACAATGGCACGCAGAATAAAAGACACAAACAGGTTGATATGGATGGCGTTACGAGCACAGTGGAGCTTCCTACAACACAAAATAAATGTACAGGCGTGATAGCTCTGTATAGAATCCGGACAGGGCCATGCAGTTCACTATCACACCATCCAGCATCGACTTTAAGGTCGATGTTGCAAAGGACGATGAAGCGATGGTGCAATAATGATAAAGCGAAGATGCATTATCGCGATGACGATGATCCGACTGTGCGATAATACAATGCCGATGGTACGATGGAGCGAAAGTGAATATCACTTCATTGTTCTATTGCATCGTTCTATTGCTTTCATCGTCATCGCGTTGAACATTGCGCCATGGCATGATTGTCATCGCACCATCGCTTCATCGTTATTACATTATCGCGTCATCGTCCTGCATGTCGACCCAAACCTCGATGGTGCGAAGATGCGATATTGAACTGCGTGGCCCTATCTGGATTCCATTCTGCAGGGATGACGATTGTGTGGTCCCGGTTTCGGGCACCATTTTTATTGATGTAACAAAAAAGCTCGTAATTCTTTACAAAGAGTTTGAAGATTAACCTTATGTTCCTACAATTTTGCGTCTGCGCAAAAATATCGATAATCGTAACATCTTTCTGGAAATAAACATGTAGCTTTTTAATAGAATTAAAAACTAGATACTTTTAATTGTTAGAATAAGAATAAAGGAAAATTGATATTCTCTTCATGTAGATTTAAGTTGACATATCCATGCAAAGAAATTCCAGGGTCAACTTCACTCTGCCTAATACAGAAATAGGTGTACAGAAAACTACTCACTTGAAGTAAATCATGATGACCACAGCTATCACTAGGGACGCCAGGGAGAGGCCGTACCCGATGTTATACATCAGACGGACCGAGTCCGCATATTGCTGAAAATTAAAACAAATAACAATCAATTATTTAAAATAAATTTTTATTAACACGCGCAAAAGCTCAACGGTAAGGGATAACTTATACACAAAAAATAAGAAGACCGATAAAAAAAACTTTTTTTTTTGGGGGGGGGGGGGAAGGGGGGTGGGTGAGAACATATATAAAGAATCTCTTGCATGTACATAATAAAAATGATGGACAAAAGAGCAGTTTATTAATCACTGACTTTACCACGTTACCAAAAGGAGTGTTTAATTTAATAACTTTTTTCCTTCTTGTCAGGCTTTCATGTATATTAATAGCCATTCTCTGTAACCACTTAAACTTTTGTGGCACGCATAGTCACAGATTTTTTTCAAATTTGGCTTGAAAGTACCACCTTATAAACTACTTCAAAAAATATTGTTAGATCATATGAATGTTAGGTAGTTACCATGGAAACGGTGTCTAAAGTTGATTTTTCCTTTAAAAATGCAATATTTGGGAATGTTTTTTAATGAAATGCGGCTGCTTCAATCTATGTTCCAAACAGAAATAAAAAAATTAACATCTACTTTAATTACATGTGCAAATACTTGATTGGTATTCTGTCTATAAATATGAGAAATTTCTATTTAAAAACTGGCTTCATCCAGAAAAATGAATTACCTCCCTTTGATTATTTTGAACTCTTTAGTGTGGGAGGTACGAAAACAAAGAATGGGAAAATGGCAGAAAGTTGTCTGCTAACAAAATATTTCCCGGGATTTCAAACAAAATCACCCTGTAGTTTAAACTTTATTGGTTTGAATTCAATCCCAAGGGAAAGGTTAGCTATTTACATTTCTAATTTAGGATATATATTAAGTGACTTTGAAAAAAATTGCCATGACATTGATAATGCTGTGATATGTAATAACCATTTCCAAGAACTCAGAAACCTTAATTATAATAAACTTCGCACTGTAAAATGCATGGTTCCTCCAAACTTGGCAACCCATACTTTTCCAAAAAAGCATGAGAGAAGACTCACCGAAGATAATGTTCAGCAAATTCATGCATCAACAGGCAATGTCCTTCCTATTGGTGCAGGTAAGTGCAATAATTGAGCTACACACTGTAATCTCAAAGCCCTATAGCTAGGCTAGCTTTGACTTTTTTTAAAGTGTACTACTGTGCATTTCAGACTTACATATAATTTATTGCCGGACGATTTGTGTGACTGTCAGACAGTGTCCTAGTATTTAAGAGTTTGAGATAACAAATTCAAACTATCCAGTACCTTGACATTTTCAAGGTTGAATTGTGCTATAAGAAATGATTCAAAGCCACTGTGCACTTTTTCTCTGAACTGTTACAAGTTGTCTTGAGCAGAATATTTTATAAATCTATTATTTCTTTAATGTGTCATAAAGATTTATAGAAAATTAGTTAAAAAAAATTAATAGCAATACATAAACTAGTGCTAATTGTAACGGGGACCGTTACAGATGTTCCCCAAACGCTCCCCAACTTCCTTTTGGTGCCACATTCCCTGTAAGCTTCATTAAATAAGACAAACTCTATGCATTTGAGGCTTTAACAACATTTACCAGGAGAAAGTACCAAGTACATTCAAATTTTAGAATTCCACGTGTGTGCATGTGAATGCATGTGCATAATGACTATATCATCTTGTCTATACAATCTATATAGTTTAATATACTAATGTTGAAGTAATTAATCCAAAAGTATTAAAAACTGTATTTTTGATCTAATTCATTTCACGTGGAAGCACGTGCATACATGAGCATGATGACCATACCTCTTTGTAGAAGCCCATTACATCTTTCTATGTTCTAAATCCCACCCCGTTTGGTTGAAAACCAAGGGAGTTATAGCTGTTTAAAGTTTCAGCCAATCAGATTGCAGTGCATGCATGCACGTGTATGCATGTGCATGATGACCATACCATCTTGTAGAAGTGTAGGATATCCTAATACATCCTATGTTTAAAATTTCAAAGGATTTCGTCAAAAAACAAGAAAGATATTGAGACTTTAGTTTCAGCCAATCAGAGCAAAGCGCACGTGCATGCGCGTGAGATCTTGCTTTTTTGACCATGTCTTCTTGTCTGTGCTTCTAATATATACTTATAATATGAGTTTCAAAGCATTTCATCAATAATTTAAATAGTTACGTCTGTATCAATTATGTTGGACATTTTTCATGTTGCACGTGCAAGCTCTTGCAAGCACACGTGCATGCACATGCTTTCATGATAATTCTAATATAACAGGCTGTAGATCTCCCTAGTGTATGACTATGTTCAAAATTTCAAATGATTTTATCAAAAAACAAGAAAGATATAGAGACTTAAGTTTCAGCCAATCAGAGCAAAGCGCACGTGCATGCGCGTGCGATGTTGCTATTTTGACCATGTCATCTTGTGCATACTACTAATATATCCTTACATTATCAGTTTCAAAACATTTTGTTAAAAAATAGAAAAGTTACGGTTTTATCCATTATACCCGGTATATTGGTCATTTCAACTTTTGCACGTGCGCGCTCTTGCAAGCACGTGCGCGCAAAATGACCTTGATTCCGCAAATCTACATAACATGTCTACTGACCCTAAAAACATTTCACCTAAATCGGATGTGTAGTTTACGAGATCATTCGCGGACAAAATTTTCCCGAGAAGAAAAATAATAATAACTAGAGCCGAGCTCGTTGCAAAGCAACGAGTAGGTCTTCCGTCCGGTTTTGGCCGGATGTGCCAGAAGTGACGTGAACAAAAGAAAGCAATGAGCTAAGTGGTCTCCAGTGACTTTATAATTTCAATTTTGCATTAAAACCTTCAAAATAAGCTATTTTTGCTACTTCCGGTTTGACCGGAAGTGACGTCGACGGACGGAAAATTTAAGATTTAAGCTTCCAGTGACATATGTTATCCAAAAACCTGTCAAGAACAGCAAAAATATGCAATTTTTGCCTACTTCCGGTTTGACCGGAAGTGACGTGGCCGGACGTATTTTGACGACTCCATTAGATAACGCTTGACATTTTGAGTAACTTTGCTTCTTTGACGTATTACAAATTCTCAATACTTTTCGAGATATAAAGGAAAAACTTTCGGCCCCTTTTGGCCCTTTATTATAGGGGCCAGCTCCTTATCGTTGATATTTTTCAAAAGATCGTGACATTCTCTACAACTTTTGTTCTATATGTCTTTACAAATTGTTAACATGTAAAAAGATATTGCAGAAAAGGTGTCAAAAATTTCTAAATCCTTGACTTGACTTTTTTCGGGCCATAGCGAGCGCCGACGTGCGGCACTTCCGGAGAAAAAGAGTGGTGTGTGACAAAAGAGCATACGTTGCTCTATCATCGCTGAAAATCTCATGTTTCTGTCTTAAGGCATTTTCGAGAAAAATGATGGACAATGAAGCCCCTCGAAAATCACTAAATCGCGGAAATCTCAAAACCGGAAGTGACGTCATCAAAACAAAAAATTACATATCAGGTTTGTTTGATGTTCTATCAGTCCTGAAAGTTTCATGAAAATCGAACGAGCCGTTTCCGAGAAATCGTGTACACAAAATCGGTAAGAAAAAAAAACAATAATAATAATAATAATAATAACTAGAGCCGAGCTCGTTGCAAAGCAACGAGTAGGTCTTCCGTCCTGTTTGACCGGAAGTGCACCTGTAGCTTTCATTTAAAAAAAAAAGAGTAATGAAGTTCAAAAATGGTTTAATCTTCCAAATCTTTATGAATTAATGCAATATTAAGCCATTTTTGGCTACTTCCGGTTTGACCGGAAGTGACGTCGACGGACTGAAAATTAAGATTTAAGCTTCCAGTGATATATGTTACCAAAAACCTGTCAAGAACGGCAAAAATATGCAATTTTGGACTACTTCCGGTTTGACCGGAAGTGACGTCGCCGGACGTATTTCGACGACGCCATTCGATAAAGCTTGATATTTAGAACAACTTTGCTTCTTTGACGTGTTACAAATTCTCAATACTTTTTGAGATATAAAGGAAAAACTTTCGGCCCCTTTTGGCCCTTTATTGTAGGGTCCAGCCCCTTTTCGTTGATATCTTTCGAAAGATCGTGACATTCTTCACAACTTTTGTTCTATATGTCTTAACAAAATAATAACGTGTAAAAAGATATTGCAGAAAATGAGTTAAAAAATTCTAAATTCCCAATAGGTCTTTTTTCGAGCCATAGCGAGCGCCGACGTGCGGCACTTCCGGAGAAAAAGAGTGGTGTGTGACAAAAGAGCACACATTGCTCTATCATCGCTGAAAATCTCATGTTTCTGTCTAAAGGCATTTTAGAGAAAAATGATGGACAATGAGACCCCCTGAAAATCACTAAATCGCGGAAATCTCAAAACCGGAAGTGACGTCATCAAAACAAAAAATTATATATCAAGTTTGTTTGATGTTCTATCAGTCCTGAAAGTTTCATCAAAATCGAACAAGCCGTTTTCGAGAAATCGTGCACACAAAATCGGTAAGAAAAAAAAACAATAATAATAATAATAATAAAAATAGTGGAAAAGAAACCTAAGAATAACAAGAAGGTCTTCCGCTGAAGACGGAAGACCTTAAAAATAGTGGAAAAGAAACCTAAGAATAACAAGAAGGTCTTCCGCTGAAGACGGAAGACCTTAACTAGATGCGTTCTTGTTGCTGGTGCAACAAGCAGGTCTTCCGACCGATTTTGTTAAAATTCTATACTGCGTCATCCCATGAAATAGATTTCAGAATGTGTTTTTTTTTCGTTTACGTTCATTTACAGCAGCCTCTCAACATACCTCATGATTATTACAAGTATTACTCAAAATATCTCAAAAATAGCTTTTAAAAATCGGCAAAGTCTTCCATACGTGTTATAAAAGAAATAAAAGTCATTTGCAACTGAAAAAAGACATAAACAAAGAAAAAATATTTGAAACGGCCCCAGCGGGATTCGAACCCCCGACAGTAGGACAAAGTTTGGTTCGTTCATCTTTTCAATAGATGCACGCATCAAGATACTGAAAACATATTTAGAATTCTCATAAGACACTCTATAAACCCTGTAAATCCTAAAGAAAAATATTGAAAAACAAAAAAGTTGAGAAATGTGACTTTTTGAATTCACTTCCGTTTGCGACCGGAAGTGCTGACGACGAAAAATAAAGGTTGTTGCCCATAACGGAGTTCGATGTTCTATCACCTCAATGAGTTTCACTTTCATATCTTCAGCCGTTTTCAAGAAAACTCCTGGACAAAATGCCTTTTAAAAAAAAACGAAAATCCCCAAAAATCGCGAACGGAAGTAAATTTTGAAAAAATGAAAAACACATCTGGAGATATTCTCATGATGCATCTTCCCTGAGAAAATCTTTGAAATCTGTCCACTCATAGCTGAGATATCGGCTGTACTATGAAAATAGAATAATAATAATAAGTAGATGCGTTCTTGTTGCTAGAGCAACAAGCGGTCTTCCGACCGACTTTTCGTAAAAGTTCTATGCAGCGTTATCCCAAGAAATAGATTTCAGAACGTATTTTTTAGGCTACGTTTATTCACAGCAGTCTCTCAACATACATCATGATAATTACAGGTATTCCTCAAAATGGTTCAATAAATAGATATTAAAAATCGGAAAAATATTCCATACGTGATATAAAAGAAATAAAAGTCATTTGCAACTGAAAAAAGACATAAACAAAGAAAAAAAATTTGAAACGCCTCCAGCGGGATTCGAACCCCCGACAGTGAGACAAAGTTTGGTTTGGTCATATCTTTTCAATATATGCACGCATCAAGATACTGAACACATGTTTGGATTTGTCATAAGACATACTATAAACCGTATAAATCCTAAAGAAAAATATTGAAAAACAAAAAAGTTGTAAATTAGGACGTTTTGAATTCACTTCCGTGTGCGACCGGAAGTGCCGACGACGAAAAATAAAGGTCGTTCACCATAACGGAGGTCGATGTTCTATCACCTCAGTGAGTTTCACTTTCATATCTTTAGCTGTTCTCGAGAAAACTGCTGGACAAAATGCCTTTTAAAAAATACAAAAATCCCCCAAAATCGCGAAAGACAGTGAATTTTAAAAAAATAAAAAACACGTCTGGAGATATTCACATGATGCATTATCCCTGTGAAAATCTTTGAAATACGTTCACGCACAGCTGAGATATCGGCTGTACTATGAAGAAAGAATAATAATAATAATAATAGAAAACAGAAGGAAAACAATAAGGTCTTCCGAAGGAAGTCGGAAGACCTTAATAATAATAATAATAAGAAACAGAGTAAAAACAATATGTTCCCCAACTTCGTTTGGGGAACATAATTATATGAAGTATACCTCATTTATATCAAAGATCATTTAGGGCTAAAATATACAGTACTACAGGTGCTATGGATTAAATATAAGGAAAACTTTATATTTTATTAACAATTGTTTATTAAAGAAAATATTTTTTTATGTTACAGATGTATTGTGATTTTTTAATTAATAGCAAGTCTTAGATTTGGACTTTTTTTCATAGCTATACTCTAGTGGTTACAGAGTGAACAGGTGGAAATTCTAGTAATAAGCCTCTTGCAGGGTGAACTTGAAAAGTTATGAATTTTCCATTGATTAAACTATAATTTCAGGGAATACTGTTTACATAAAACCATGCTTACACTTGTATCATAAAATTGTTTCTCAGCTATATGGTATCAAATCCTTGTTTTCAGGAATATGTAATAGCTGCAGAGTACACTTAATTGTGAACAAAAGGCCGAGCCTTCAGATTCAGGACAGTAAGAAGGTGAGGAATTTTCAATATAAATATACATACTACAAGGAAGTAAGCCTTCACTCTTTAAATAAAGGAATGGTTTCATATGTGACTGTGATGGAGACCTCATTAATTAATTGGTTTCAAGACCCGACTTCTCAATAAATTAATTTACATTTATTTTTTTTTTCTTAAATCTTAAGAAAATGTATATAATAGGTGTTAATTTCAATTCCAGTTGAGACTTAATACAGGATGTACAATGAAGTAGATTTCTTCATAATATATACATGTAGACCTGTCAAATTATAAAGGATAAGATATTAAATTCTACTTGTTAAATGATTAGATTTTATTGTCAGAACTAAAATTCATCATAATTATGATGAAAACTCTTGTTTGAACAGGTACTTTGTAAAACTGAGTCTAATGAGAATGGTGTTCAACTTCAAGTTGACATGAATGATGACTACATGTGTAAGCCTATGGAAAGAGCTCGGAAATCAAGAAAGGTACAGATTTATAAAAGAGAAATGATGATAAAAAGAATCCGAAATTGTATTTAATTTTTAGTTTTCTTTTTTTAAGGGGACTGACTGGGGTTTCATAATGTACAATACTTCATGCATCATAGAAATTGACATACATGGTATATAATGTTTAAAAAGCAACTTTCTTCACATAATTAATAAAAATTTACAAAATTAAGAAAATACAGTTTAAAAAATATAATTTATATTTTATATAACTGATTATTGAAAGGACTTTTCATCTGATAGATTGACATTGTAATATTATGGTAAACTCGGCCTTTTTTAAGAGCTTCAGTTTAGTAAACTGAAGCTCTTAAAAAAGGGTAAAACATCATTAAAGTAAATATATTAAATATATGTATGCTATTGAAATTTAGAATATAAAAATTTGAGAATATCTTGATCATTTTTGAAATGTTTTGCATATGTAGTGTTGTCAAAACTTTTTTAGCTCACCTGAGCCGAAGGCTCAAGTGATCTGATCACGTTTTGTCCATCGTCCGTCCGTCTAGCTGTCCGTCTGTAAACTTTTCACATTTTCGACTTCTTCTCAAGCACCACTTGGCCAATTTTGACCAAATGTGGTACAAAGTATTATCAAGAAAAGACAAAAATAGGGTGGGATCATAAAAATATCTTCTCGTCAAGAACCACTGGGCCAGAAAAGCTGAAACTTACAAGGAGGCATCCTGGGGTAGTGTAGATTCTAAATTGTTCAAATTATGACCCCCGGGGTTAGGGCAGGGCCTCTATGGGGAATCAAAGTTTTACATAGAAATATACAGGGAAAACTTTAAATATCTTCTTAGCAAGAACAACTGGGCCAGAAGAGCTGAAACCTATGTTTAAGCATTCTGGGGTATTGTAGATTCTAAATTGTTTAAATCATGACCCCCAGGGGTAGGGCGGAGTCGCTATGGGGAATCAAAGCTTAACATAGAAATATATAGGAAAAATCTTTGAAAATCTTCTTCTCAAGAACAACTGGGCCCGAAAACCTGAAACCTATATGGAAGTGTAGATTCTAAAAAGTTCAAATCATGACCCCTGGGGTAGGGCGGGGCCAACATGGGGAATCAAAGTTTTACAATGGGGAATCAAAGAATCCTGTGGTAGTGTACATTTCAAATTATTCAAATTATATCAGTGGGGTCACAATATGTATTACAAAGGGGAAATCTGGTAAAGAACAGAATGGTCGAAGCATCTCAGGTGAGGGATGTGGCCCATTGGCCTCTTGTTTTTTTCCTTAATTTTTCGGCATTTTGAGATATTTTAAGACACTGAAGTCACTATAAGTTACTTAATATTAAATTAAAGAGTTGTAGTTTTAGCTCATCTGAGCTGAAAGCTCAAGTGTCAGCTTCCTGATCATGACCCACATGGGCGGGATGGGGCCACTATAAAGAATCCAATATTTACATTGAATTCCATATAAGAAAAACTTTTTAAAAATCTTCGTCTTAAGAACCAATGGGTCATAAAAACTGACACTTGTTTAGAAGCATTCTGAAGTTATGCATATTCTAAATTGTGGGGCCACAGTAGATATAAGAAGAGGGGAAATCTGGTATAGAACTGTATCCCAAAGTATCTCAGGTGAGCCATGTGGCCCATGGGCCTTTTGTTTAGACAAACCCGGTTGACTTCCTTTGACACAAAAGATTATATTGAAATGAAAGCCTATCAAGAAACCACAATGATGACAGTTGAGCCTGAGTGGCATTTTATGAACATTTCTAGGAGAAAATAATTTAAATGAAGAATTACATTTTATAACAGATGCCCATCACAAAAGATGAAAGTGATATGATGAATGATGACCATACACCTCTGAAAAGATCAAGGCGATCAGTGACAAAGGTATAAGTTTAATTAAAAATATATTTATATGTATTGGTATGTAATAGTTTGGGCCATGGATATTGGCCTGGATAGTTCAGTTGGTAGAGCACCTGACTGGAGATGCAGGAGTCCTGGGTTCAATTCCAGGTCCAGCCAAACATTTTCTCCTTTCTTGTTACCTCTTCTTCAAAAAGGAGCAGTGCATGGCTGTGATTTATTGAAATATTCTTGGAGTTGTGCAGAAAGCTCAAACAAGGTGATTCAACAATGACTGGTATCAGTCATGTGTTGTGCACTTGCACACCTTCATGCAAAGGCCCTGAAAGGGGGATAATAGGGAAACTGTGAAAAAAAGGATTTCAACATTTATATTTTAATTCGGCCAATACAACTTTATTAGAATTTTAAAAAATCATTCAAATATGTCATTTTCTAAAAATTGACTTTAGGGTATTAGATCAATACTTTCATCTTCAATTCTTGTATGGCTTTTATTAAAATATTTTTTTTTTCAAATCCATTAGCCAAATATTGGTAACTCGCATAAATGTTTCCTTACATTATTAAATGTGCAGATTAGGGTCACTTGGAGTTATGGTTGGGCCTGAATAAGAAATAAAAAGTTTATCAAATATGAGAGACATATAGGAAAATTAAAATCTTGAGAAATCTTCTTTTGGCTTCAACTACTGAATAAAATATTTGACACAGTGACCTTGTCTTTCAAATTTAAACCTATTTAAAAAATGATCAATGTTAATTATTTTTAGGGGAAAAAGATAAGGCATTCATAACTAAGCTGTGACAAACATGATATGATTTTTAAACCATGAATTGCTTTAAAGTTTAATCTAATTTACAAAAAATGTTGATATTAGTGATTAACCTTTGAATAAGAAGAGCTATTGATTTTAAATTTGAAGTGTTTATTACAATATGCCATATATGTCATTTACTGTAACAGTATTACATTAAGGCCAAGCTTAAAAAATTCTTTGTTTGCAGTTGCCGACCTATAATTTTTAGTCTGGGTAGGTAGGTAGGGATTCTTTTTTAAAATTGTTCCAGATTTTTGTTAAATAACATAAAATAGAGTTTTTCATAGGCCTACTATACATGAATAAGCTGCACTCTTTGTATAAACTAATGATTGATGCAGACAAAAACTGAAAAAGTTTTTAATATCCTAAAAAATTTGAGAAAAAAAGTAATATTACAAAATGGTTACAAAAAATTTGGGTCGGGTGCATTTTCAGTGGGTCGGTTGGCAACTGCAAACAAACAATATTTTATTTTAGGCCTTAGCGATGTATTCTATTAGGTAGTTAAATTAGGTAAAAAGCTGAGTGAGCAAATTCAAGTACCGTACATTGCTAAATGTCACTTACATATGTAAATCATACATTTATATTTCGTATATTTAGAAAAGGCTAAATCAAGTTTATGCTTACTTATGGAAACCTAAATTTCCACCAAATATTGTGGTCACAGCAAATATAATACATTTACAGTATAACTCATTCCCAACACTATTAGTCACCTAAAACTGTACAAGTTATGGAGCTTCCTGAGCTATAAGGAGACTTCTAATGTTATATTTATTTTAGTAATTTGTCTTGCAGGTATCTTCTTGCACTGTACAATCCTCAGATGGATGTGGAGAATTTGATTCTGAAGATCTCAGTCAGGAGACAGTTGTCTCTGAGGCTTCAGTATCTAATTCATCAAAACTTGAGGCTCTGAATCACTACCTGGCCCTCAGTAATGTTAGCCCGATAAAGGAATGTCAGGTTTACCTACAACATTCAAGCAATAGAACTAAACAGAGGTACATCAATAAGGCTAAGCAGTGTCTTGACCTTATCCTGACCACAATTTGTCCTGGGGAAGAGGAATTCTTGAGAAGATCTGTTTTGAATGATATTCAGCTAGATTCTGTAGAGGAGGAAAACGCCATTCTTGAGACACTTGTCGAAATTTATAATGGTGCCAATTCTTGGGCATTCCAACGACAAATTCTCTCAACAATTGTAAAAGACAAGGACTTTTCAGCTGTCAAAGAGGTATGCAATCAGAAAATAAATGCATTTAATTGTAGGCAGTATGGTAGAAACACATTTAAATGATTTGATAATAAAATTTGTAATGGCTTTTTCATAACAACTTGTACATGTAGTATGTTTAAGAAATAAAGACTGTGTTATTCTGCATCATTCATGACAACAAGGACTTTATTTCTATTCTACAAAGACCTATAAAATACGGCTGATTGTGTCCTCTATAGAGAAACAAATTAGGTCACCATGTCTCGATTACGCTGTTCTATTTAACACCAGAGAGAAATTTTGTTGACTTATCTATATAAGGAATGCAGACGATTTCAGCTATTGTTGCATTAAAAATAGTCTTTCTACAGCCAAACTTGCATTTGAATTGTTCAGATTTGATACGTGTTTCTGATCTGATAATTTTTTTATGACGTTCGTGATTTATTGGAGAATAATGTCCGGCGGCTTCTTTTGAATTTTTCAATAACCGTAGAATACACTGTAATTGCTGTTATTATCTTATTTATATAGTCCAAAAAAAAAGTTATAAAAAATATATATATATTGCTTCTTTTTCAGCTTCTGCCTACTGTGACAAGATATAAATTCAATCAAGCAAAAGAACATATTCAAGAGCATGGTGTAGGAGAACCAATCTCAAAAAGGAAAGTTCCTAGGGAAAAGTATACCCATAGCCAGTTAGACCACTTCATTGACTTTATCACATCTGGAGACATAATTAAAGACCAGCCTTTTGGAGAAAAAACGTTGAAAATGGAAACAGGAGAGGTTCTTAAGATTCCAACTGTTATTAGATGTTTGGCACCTTCCACAATTATCTCTCGATACACGGATGTGTGCAAGGAGGATAACATAAAGCCTCTTGGTATATCAATTTAAATAGTTAAAAATGTATTGCTACTGAGTGCTATAAAATTTAGGAATTGAAACCAATATTATATACTGGTATTGACTGTCAATATCTGACACATGTTATTACATAATATAAACTTAACTACCAGATATTGGATTAAAAAAAATTATTATAATTTTTATCTTTTTTTATTTTTGCAATAATTTTTGAATATAAGAACGAAAAGAAATTTCAAATGACATTATGTTTTAATTATACTTGTAGGAAATAGCACTCTTTTCAAGATTTTGGAAGAATGCTCAGCTGTGTTCAGGAAAAGCATTGAGGGATTAGACAATTTTTTAATGGAGGGGATTAAAGCCTTTGAGGAGCTGGACAAGATAGTGAAAAGACTTGAGCTGTCAACAGAAGATGAGAAACCTCTTACAGCTGGATTGCAAAGTGCTAAAAATTATTTGAAATCAGGATTTAAGGTATGTTAGCTTTACTGGTCAGAGACTAGAAGAGTCCCTATGCAATATAGTAAAGTGTCTGAAAGTCCAACATGGAAACAATGTACACTATAATTCTATGCAAAGATTTAGATGCCATATGAATACTATTAACATACAATGTATTAATGGACATTAAATACATATGAGTTAAATAGTATAAATGTATTTCTATAATTCATTATTCCATTTTTACAAATATAAGTTCAAATAAATGTTATTTCAGGGTCATATTACCAAGGAAAATATGGTAGAAGACCATTGCATATCCTATGCCCTTAGTTCTTCCGAGCCTTTCTTCGCAGCTGAATGTGAGCATCAGCATGGGGACACATGTACTGACTGCCAAAACCTAGATATAGTTCTCAGTTCAATTCAGCAGAAGGCTGAGGAGCATCAGTGGCAGAACCAGGAGGCAGCAATGTATACGGTTAGATTTTTTTTTTACAAATGATCTAGGAAAATGTGGCTTAATTTGTGTTGTAAACTGCTCTAAGTACATGTACTCACTTAAAGGAACAAAACATCCCTCTTAGCTCAGCTTAATTGTTAGTAAAGCATTGAATGGAATCATGCACAAGCCATTATATGGTATAAATAAAATTTATGTATAGATTAATACATTTTGTTAAGCAATTATTTAAGGCAAGCAATGGATCATTTTCAGTAAAGAAAACATAATTATTTTCAAAGAATCTTTTGATGATGCAAAGCTGGTCTGGAATCATCCAAGTCAATTCTTCTGTCTTCAGAATTGTTTTAAGCAATGTTGAACTGAAGAAATAAGAGGAGTGGGTGGTTTTGATGGATGTTTTACATTGCTTGGACCCATAGTTATGCATTATTGTACATTACTTTTTATTACTTAAATCTCTATGAGGATATAGTGATCTGTCACAGTTCAAGTGACACTGAAGAAAGAAAAATTGAACTTTTTTATCTTAATATTCTCCTTGTTCGTCTAGGTAGAAGAAGCTGTTGAAGCCATAAAGAAATGGAAGTGCCATATCCTAAGATGTAGAAACCAAGAGAGGGCTAGGTCAGATATTGTGCAACAGATGTCTGAAGATGATGCTATTATTACGTGTGACTGGGCCATGAAGTTTCTTCCCAAGAAATATAGAGAGGGTATGTCTATAATGTTGACATTTAGTACAATTAATATATCAAGCAATAAATTGAAAATAAATAAAATGCAAGATTAATTCTTGCTATTGAATCTGTATAATTTTTAGATAATTATTTATTCTTATAACTATGATATTGTATCTAAAACATCAATTCTAGCAATGTAACCTGATCCAGTATATGGAGAATGATACAAAATCATTTGATCTTCTAAAAGTACAAAGTACTCATTGCAGTATGATGTAATTTGTACAGTTGACACTCAACATTAAGCATATGTTTTGGTGTGTTTTAAGGATTTACTGCAACTCTTTATTGTTTTTACCACTTTAAAAGTAAAAATAAAAAAAATTATGTACAAATATATTTATAGGTCAAGTGGACTGGTTTGCCAAAAGGGGGATGAACTGGCATATTGCTGTGACACTATTAAAGGATGGACAAAATTTTTCTACGTTAACACATGTCCACATTTTTGATTGCCCTATATCTCAGGATGCACCTATCACGTCACAGATTTTAACAGATGTTGCGAGAGACATTTTGAAGGAGAAACCAGCAGTGAAAAACATTAACTTTTTCACAGACAATGCTGGATGCTACAAGTCATCCACCACAATCCTGACGTTACAAAAAGAACTCAAGAATACTGTGTCCTCTTTTAATTTTTGTGAGGCACAGAATGGGAAAGGTAAATTACTAGAAAATCTGTATTTAAATTGATTTATGAAGCTTGACTTTTTTGGGGCTTTTGAATCATTCTGAATGTATTGCAAGTGTAAGTTATCTACATACATTAAATTAAATATGATACTATCATGTTAAGAAAAGGAAATAACTATATGTCTATGCTGGGTTTTGATTTTTCCATACAAATTAGTACCTATGCAATAAAATTAATGAACCAAAAATACGATAAAATGTTTTGAATTCTTTATATTCATGAAATTGATTGCATTGCAGGTCCCTGCGATAGGCGTGCATCCCACATCAAGTCCATTATAAGACGATACATCAATGAAGGAAATGATGTAACATCAGCTTTCCATATGAAAAAGGTATGTACAATGAATACATGGTTTTGTCAACAGTGTATTTTTTTATACCCTCTTTCTGAAGAAGAAGGGGATATACTGTTTTACCCTTGTTTGTCTGTCTGTGTGTCCGTGTGTCTGTGTGTCCATGTCCGTCGGTAACAAATTTTTGTTGCAGTTTTCTCAGCAACTACTCATAGTAGATGCTTGAAATTTTAAGACATAATCATCTCTTTTAGGCATGCCATATATAGTGTATAATATCTGTATAATTTGCAATATCCATGTTCATACTAAACAAGTTTTGCTGTATCAGTTTCAATTTGATATCATACAATTATACACTAGCTAGAGTGTAAAAATTATATAATTTATTTCAAAATCTCCAAATTCTTATTTTGCACAACATGCCTCAAGATACATCAGATAGTATTTTTTGTTACAGGCAGTGGACAATGAACAGAAACCAGATTTGAAACTGAAAGTTGTTTCATCAGTGAATATTGTTGATGATGATCAGCATGAACTTGAACCGAGATACTCAATCCCAGGAATTTCTAAACTGTACAATTTCCTTTATTCACAAGATGGATCAAGGATGTGGAAAGCATATGCTATTGGTGAAGGTATTATGACACATAAACATAAGTGCTTTTCTGGAACTGAATTAATTAAGCTTTTATGATGTATAAAATAGTTGATCATGCATGGTTTTAAATAAAATCAATTTGCATCTGTTTAAAGGTAAACTGATGAAATGGAGATCACTAGGCTGCCCATCTCCAACAGTTGAACTGAAAACTTTAATAGACTGGGGACATGCTGAGTCAAGGGTTTTGATCACAGAAATAAAACAAGGTAGAATTAAACACATTACCAATTAATATATTCATGTAAATTGTTAGTAAAATTATTCTCATGGACAAGTTTGACATATACTTTGTAATCATCATTTTTAAGGACTAATATTCACTGTTATGGAACAATATATTAATTCACAGATTTTATTGGACATCCATAGCCATGAAAGTACATTCTCAGAAATATATTGGTTCAATTAATCATTAGTTTTCCAATGAAATAACAATAACCCAACAAACCACTAAAGTGTTGCCCCACCCCTCATGAAATTATAATGATTTCATAGCTAGTAGATATTTGTAAAGTAAAATTCAGGAATAATATTTATAACTTTTTCTCTCACCTGAGCAGAAGGCTCAAGTGAGCTTTTCTTATCACATTTTGTCCGGTGTCCGTCTAGCTGTCTGTCTGTAAATTTTTTGCATTTTCGACTTCTCAAGAACCGCTGGGCCAATTTCAACCACACTTGCAACAAAGCATCCTTAGGTAAAGGGGATTCAAGTTTGGTCAAATGAAGGGCCACGCCTTCATTCAAGGGGAGATAATTGGGAATTAATGAAAATTTGGTGGCATGTTTTAAAAATCTTCTTCTCAAGAACCACTGTACCAGGAAAGATGAAATTTAAGGGGAATGAAACATTCCCAGGTAGCGTAGATTCGAATTTGTTCAAATCATGACTCCTGTGGGTAGGGCGGGCCCACTATGGCTGACAAAGTATTACATAGAAATATATAGGAATATTCTTTAAAAATCTTCTTCTCAAGAACAACAAAGCCATAATTAATCATATTTATATGGCAGCACCCTCAGGTAGTGTAGATTTAAGTTTGTTACATTACATCTATTTTTTGTTTCCAGATGAAGAAGCTGAGTCTTTAGAGCACATAACAGGTTTTCATTGTCCTGTGGAAAACTGCACAAAACAGTTCTCAACACAAAGAGCAGTTGATGATCATGTATTAATGGGCACCTGCTCATTTGCTACAAAAGAGAGGCTATGTGTAACAGAAAAGGCAAAATATATTTACGCAGAGAAGATTATGAAAATGTATCCGACAAACAAAGAACCAGGGCTCCTTCCTGTTACCAGTGTTAAGGATATAAAAGTCAGGTTACCGTCATTACCGTCAGGTTGGGCATTAAAAGAAACAAAAGGCAGAGTTGTTTTCACCAATCAGCAGAAAGAATTCATGAAGGAGAAGTTTAACATAGGGAAAACTACTGGAAACAAAGTTGATCCTTTTTGTGCTGCCGAAGAAATGAGATTGTCCGGAAAGTTCAAAAGGGCAGACTTCCTCTCTGGCCAACAGATTTCATCCTATTTTTCAAGGCTCGTTCAGCTTGACAAAAAAACATCTAAAGAAGACTACTGGGCTGCAGTTTGTGAGGAAAATCAAGATTTACTGAAATGCAAAATACAACAAGTTTTGAAATAACAAGTGATCAATATACCTTTATTTGTCACTCTCTGTCATATGGGTACACCCACTTATTATTTTTAGAATCGATAGGAAAAGAAAGTATAGTGCAGAAAAAATTACAAGTTCCTTAATTTGCAGACTTGCATAAAAAATAAATTTATGTACTGACAGATGTACTGAACTGAGCCTCACTCATGTTGATAAGGAGTATCTTTCCTACCAAAAAAGCTTGACAAATGTAATTTATCAAGAAGATCAGTTGAATTATTTTGTGTATTATAACGCTAGTGAGATCTCTGAAATTCCCCTACATTCATTTTTAGAGGTTTCCACAGACAGACACATTTTGCTGAAAAATGAATCTGACATGCTACTTCGACATTTTAACCAAGGAAAGACAAGTTGATGTGCTTTGATTTGAGGGGTTACTCACTTCTGAACGAGAAATCATAGGGACATAGCTATGAGAAGTAATGTTAACATTGTAGCCTATAGGAAAACAATTAGTGGACTGTACCCATATGCATTCTTTGATATCATGCATTGTCTTGCATATATCAGTGTTAAGCACAAGAATTAGTGTTCATTGATTCAATTCCTTATCATGACTACACTTGTAAGTCCCTGCAATTATTTGTGTCCTTTTAAGTTGACATTTACTATATGTACATATAGAACTATTAGTTGTTCAAAAAAATCTGAATTTCATGTTTTCACTTTGATATCAAAATTTTATGCAAGTCTGTATTGCATAGGTGTCTAAGAGACTAGAGTAATAATTGATGGAGATGATGTTAAAATTACATTTTTAGGAGCACATTCATTTTGGAAGTAGCTATATTAGTCAATAAAGTGCCCCGCCACAGCATGATACGCCCGTCAAAAAATTACAATTTTCTTGAACAGTTTAGGTGCAAGAAAATCACATCAACCTTGATTCTAAGATTTGATGATTTTAATGTAATTTTTGTATTTTATACTTCATTCAATATATTCTTACTCATAATACATACTTGCAGAGAAAAAAAATGTACATTGTAAATTCCCTTAAAGTATTCTTAACAAATTATTTCATAGTTTTTATTTTCAAACAAACTATAACAGTGTCAGCTTTTTTTCGTGTAAAGTTAAGATTTGAGCTAAAAATTTATGAAAAGTATTAATTACAATTTTTCTCTCTTAAATTGATATTTTCACTATCAAAACCTTCTGTTTATGTATCATTTTACATCTTTTTGTGACAACTTCAGTGAATGTGAGAAAAAGAAAAAAATAAATATAGGAAACATATAAAAATAACTAATGTATCCTTAGAAATTTAAGAAAAGCAGAGGAAATTCGGATTACCCAATATCCATTTTATTTAAATAATTTATTTCAATTTGGTAATATTATCTTATAGGCCCTGTATGGTAGTTTCTTTTTATGCATAAATAAAAAAATTCAATGTTTTAAAATACAAGTAGGGATCCCATGATTGGCAACAGAATTGTTTTGTTCTTAATGTCCGGGGAAAAGGTTATGACCTTGACCTGATATTACTTCTTATATAAAACAGTTTTATTTAATCTGACTGATACCATCACTTAGTGATATTGTCTTCTTCATTCTATGAAAATTTCATTCATTTTTAAATACAGAAAATGTGAGAAGAATCCTTCAATATGTAATAGTATAAAAACACCTAATTTTCTAGATTTCAGTCTATTTCTACTTTTTTTTGTCCTTGACCTTTGACCTTTTCACCTGAATTTTTTTTAAACATTAGCTTCAGATATTGTGTACCAATTATCAAGATTTGGTCTCAATCCATTGTAAAATTTTTATATTATTAGAGGGAAACCGATAGGTAATGCCTTTTGTCATTTTTTGTGATACATGAAAATTCATTACTTTGTAACCATGGTAACATGAAAACAAGATATGAAAACCAAATGAGTCAATGCAGTTGATAGTAGAACAGACTATGTACTTTAACACCATGCTATTCATTTTTACCTGCATGTCCGCAAAATTTTTTACCAAGCTTATCAAAAGTGCATTAAAACAGTTATTTTTGCCTTTAAAAAACAACCCCAAAATCTGGTTATTTTTTACTATGATGAAAAATTATTCAAACGCTGCAAATAATCATATGTATAATAAATATGATATATTTTGATATAAAAATTGAGTTATTATATTTTCTAGATCATATACAGGTTTTCTAGGGGTCTCAAGATTGGAATTTTTCATGAAAAATGACTGTTTTTAGGGCTCTAAAAAATGTATGCTGGTTGCCATGGTAACCATTGCCCATAGCAACCATTTTATTATGAATTTTTGTTTCATGCATGAATATAACAATGTGTGCCAAGTTTCATAAAAATCCAAGACCATGCGTGCCACACTCCCTATATAAGAGTTTAAATGATTACAGAGAATGGCTATTAATAAAGGATTTCTTCTGAGATTCAGAAGTTAACTATTCAATTTACTCTACTCTTGAGGTGATGTTTACTCTAGATGAAAAGTATATCTCAAGCTATATATTTTAAGAAGCACAAGTTACTTGTCTTCTATGAAATAAACAAAATTTAGTCTTCTTTACGTCTGTCGCATAATTCCTATACTTACCTCGATCAGGGCCGGAACTGTACGAGGGTCCTCATTGGTTTTTGACCCGATGCATTGGGTAAAGTTGGTCCATGTATTGTTGTTGAGTGGATTAACAAACCAAGAACCATCCTCATTACATTGTCTTGAAGCATTATCTGTGGTTATATTAATAAAAATAATTTTTTAAAAATGAAATTTTAATGCCATATAAAATTTGCTCTAAAATCTTGCATTGCGAAGTATCCTAAAATTTTAAGCATTTTAATTAATATTAGTTATTATAATAGGTATTAAGGTATAACTATTTTAATTATTAGAATTAATTATATTTATTTTGGAACATATCCAGCATTTTTTTATACTAGGAGTACCGAGGAATGATGGGCACCAATCGAACACTTTCTGTATACGTATACGTTATTCACTGCTGCCAGTTTGATTCGAACTCAAGACGTAAGGATCAACTCCTTACTTCTCGACTTTAGAGCAAAAACTCTAACCACTGAGCCACGCGGTATACAAGTACATGACTTACTGCTGGTGTCGATGTTCTTAATGTGACTGGGGCAGGGCTGGATCGCTAGATGACCAGCGGGGGTGGGGGGCCAACACATCACTGTGTCCCAGGCTCGTCTACAATGGATCCCTGTCAAAAATAGTTACAACAATATACTTATTAATCTACAATTATGTACAGGCTAAAAGGTGAAAAAAAATATACACGTACATGTACATTTACTTAGCCAGTATATTAATTCTGTATATTCTGTAAAAGTAATGAGCCGCAATCTCATCCTCTTAGTTTCTACGTAACAGTATAAAAATTGTCATAACTTCGTTTTAATATTTAAAAAAAAAAAGTTTTTCAATATAAAGATATTGCATTTGGTTTTTGTATAAAAACAGTTTCATTTGATATGAAGTATATTTATAATATACCGCATATTTGATTTTGTCCCACAAAATGCGTTGTTATCAAAGCTTTACCCTAATATATGTCAATTCGCCTCTTATTTTGTGAGAAACTGATGGTTGAGTCAAGTCGGAATTTACTTATCCGTCTGTACAATGTCGGTTCTTAGTCACTGTATTTCCTAGTTATCTCCCTTTTTTATGCATCAATGGAAGAGGAAGGTGGGTGATTGAAATTATCCAATCTAATTTTTGTATAATGAAATTGTCTATCGCTATATCAGATTTTTAAAGTTCCGTTCCAGTTGAAATAAGTAACATTGATTATTTTGTTGTCATTTATTTCTTTCGATGGCGAGTATTTCATTGGATTAAAACAGATTCTAAAGATGTAATTTGTCTACATGTACTTGTAAGACATGTTTCTTTGTTTAGAAGTATAATAATGCAATTTTTTTTTAAAATATGACGAGTAAAGATGAAGATAATGACATCTAATATGATACAATATAATAAAAGAAATTGAAATTTATTAATAACTTTTTTTTTTCTTGTTGTGACATAAAACTCGCTATCACATGTTATAACTTATATGATTTTACTTGATTTATGGACACGCATTATCCTCACGCTGTGAATAACTCGACATTCTGATCAGATTATTCTCCCTTTATAGAAAACTACAAAATAAACCTCCGTGTTTAAGACCGTCTTATCTACCAGTACAGAGTTATGGCCCCTCCCGATGTTCTCAATGTT
The DNA here is from genome assembly GCF_032062105.1 of Saccostrea cuccullata. NCBI lineage: Eukaryota > Metazoa > Mollusca > Bivalvia > Ostreida > Ostreidae > Saccostrea > Saccostrea cuccullata. The sequence goes on from NW_026921008.1 coordinate 70,072, forward strand.
TTATGTGTCCTCTTACTTTTTCTTGCATTTTCTTTCACTTTTTCAGTTACAGTATAACCTTCAAAGGAAATGTAATCTCTTTTATAACTTTATAGTTTTGATAAAATCTGATTTTGTAAAAGTTAGTTGCCCTAACATGACCCTTTATATACATTTAAAATAAATTCCTCCTACTGAACCAAAAGACTTCAATTCTGGAGGAAAAGTAGAAATGTGAATGGCTTCTAAGTACTATAGTCGGAGAGATAATTAAAACATATTTAGACAGACAGATGGACAGCTGTACAGCCTTACTGAAATAGCTTTCTTAGAAATCTTTCGTATAGGTCTCAGATTAGCTTAGTCGTGCTTGATCAGTGATGTAGCATCGTTTTTGGAAGTTGGGGGCCAGCCAGAAAAAAAGAATTACTTAGCTAAAAAAGGTGGCAAGCAAATAAAAAAAAGGGAACATTGCCCAAAGTCGAAAATCCTATTTCGTGGGGGGTGGGAGTGGGGGGTTAAAGGCCAACTTTTTTCAATGCCAACTTCTGTCAGTACTATTTTTTTTTTGGCATACAGCATTTCCCTCATATCACTTTACTGTCGTAAGGAATGGGGGGGGGGGGCAATCAGCTTTTCAATGAACATTTTCAATAGTAAAAGTAATATTGGGGGGAAAGTGTGGGGCGCCCCGCCCCCTGTTGCTATGACCTGTTGAAGTTACATTGGATAGAGTATTTTAAGATCCACAGAATGAGGTGAGCTCCTACATTTTTAGAAGATATATATACGTAAGATGTCATAAATAATTCCCATTGCATCTTCCTCATTCTTAATTATAGACAACGAGCTTAATAATTGGGTAAAATCTATACACTCTCATTTCTTTTATTGTAATTGTTAGCACAAAAATATTTTAAGTTGGCATTTCTACAAATAATGTACACGTTTTTTTTTTTCATATATATAATATATATATATGAAATAGTACAGGGCGAAAAGTTTCGAAAGTTTGGTGTCATTTTTTCTTCAGATTGATACCAACCTGAATTAAGGATTTCTATTTATAAGCAATGCTGAGAGAAAGTAAACACAGATTATTTATAATGGTGGAAAATTGTGTATAATCACAAACCCGTTCGTTTTTATGATGTCTAAATATTGACAGCTGATTTTAATTTAGCGGATCACTATAAACGTCGCTGCTGAAATCTGGTTTCGATCTGATAGGTGTATAAAAAGATGTTTAACCCCCTGTAAAACTCATCTTCATATAGACATAAGCATCATGTGCAAAAAATTCTCCCCCAAAACTAACAATACAGTCACTCACACACACTATAACTGTTGTAACATCTCAATGTAATCATTTCTTTTTAATGTATTCCTCTCTCTCTCTCTCTCTCTCTCTCTTTCTCTCTCTCTCTTTAGTGTGGAATGTTCATAACTATTGCAATTCAACAAAACTGAACATTTTTATGATACAGTTTTTAAGAAAAAATAAAAGTATATTTGCTACTCAAAATCTGACATTCTCTCTCTCTTTCTCTCTCTGCATTTTGTCTTAATGTGAAACTTTAAGCAAATTTTTAAATTATATAAAACTGAAACTTTAATTTAATAAAATTATATGCATCAACATAAATAATTTAAAAGGGAAATGCTGGTATTCTAGAAAAGACATTCCCAGTTCTAAAGAGATTACGATCTTATAACTCTAATTTAACAGATTTAATGTCTTTTCATGACATTTTTTTTAATGCAGCTCGTTGACTTTGGGGCATAATTGATTTTCTAAAACGATCCACGATTGTTCATGAAATAAATTAGATGTAATTATTTTGCAAAATATCCGACAGAAAGATATTTCCTGCAATACACAAATTAAGGGATTGAACGAGAAAAAGAACGCTTTTAATACATGTAGTTATATGCTTATTGATCTGAGGGATGTTTGATGTAAAAACATTATCAAAATATCTGTAGGGCGTTTCTTATAGCTTCAATAAGTATTGGGTGTATATATCGATATTGTATATGTATTGGGTGTATCTATCGATATTGTATATGTATTGGGCGTATATATCGATATTGTATACATGTATATGTATGGGGTTTATATATCGATATTGTATATGTATTGGACGTATATATCGATATTGTATATGTGTCATTTATCTATAGAGAGAGTAGAAATTCTTTTTTTTTTAAAGCTTTCTTCAACGTCTCTGGGGAAGAAGCTAGGAAGAGACAGGGTGGGATACCCTCCCCTAGGCTTGATATTTTATATGAATATATACTATTTTGGTTGGTTATGGTGCGTTCTGAAAGTCTTTTTACCAAATATTACACAAGTTTTAACAGCGTAACTCTAATAAGATCTTATGGATCAAGTTTCTACTTTTAAAAAGGGGGATGCGGTTACACCCTAGGATCCCCTTGAACGGCCTTGATACGACAAAAATGACGACTTAATGTTCCATTTTCCTTGTAAGACAGAGTTTTAACCCTGATATTGATATCGAGGCAGAATTGAAGCTTGACTTTTCAATGAACCCGATCTCATTTGTTAAGCTACCACAGTCTCGCTTTGTACATTGAAATTAAAGAATTCCGAATATCAAATAAGATTGTTTTTGAAACCCGTTACATCTGATTATTTTTTAAAGGTACGTTTCTTTTTCTTTTTGTATCGAAGATAATGGTACATTTTGCATGTAAATTATCCATTTAGATGCTTACTATGATAACATTCAAAGTTGATTTTGCATTAAAATAAGCCAGACAGGTATGATTGAGATGAATAATAGAATCCCTACTATTTATTTACAATACAACACTGTACAGCAGATATACATGTAACAAACTCATCCCAAGATCACAAACCATTTCACAAACAAAACCAAAAATTGTGCAGTTTTCGAAACACCAAAGTGCCCCCCACCTCTCCGTAAAGCAGCATATGGCGAAGATTTTATGTGTCCCAAAGGCGGATCAATTTCAATCCTCAAGGTCAAGATATCAAGAAATTGTTGTTCCAAATAGAAAGGTATTGTCACAATAAATGAAATTGTGAATTATAAATTTCCAAGCTGAAGCGATTTGGAAGTTATGGCCAAGGTTAAAGTTTTTAAAAAGTAGATCAAAGTCTAAAGTCAAGGTCACTGAGTCAAATTTTATGGTACTCTTGATACAGAAAACTCACTTGTGAACTATCGAACCCTTGTCATCTACTGTTGAAAAGTTAATGTAAAGTAGGTTGAACTCAAAAGTCTGAACATCAAAAGATCAACTTTGATAATTGTTATTAAGGGTCTTCTCATAAGGGGGACTTTGTGAAGAATGGAAGCCTGAAATGGCTTAAAAATTAAAGCCAGGGTTAAATTTTGAAACCTTCACCTGTTCGCAAGAAAACTGTGGATCCATCATAACAAAAACGATAGGAAGTGCATTGATTATAAACATGCCTAAAATGTAACACTGTTTACCTACAATTAACCTCAACTTTTGTCCCAATTTTACATACAATTTTAGCTTTTAGCGAATACACAATACAGCAACTGTCATTGGTGCGCGTTAAAGTATTCCTGCCCGTTCCGTCTATATGTTACGTAATAATCCATACTTACATTGTATATATTATAAAAGCCGTCTTATCCGCCGAGGGACCTACATGTATATTATTATAGCCGTCTTATCCGCCGGGGGACCTACATGTACAGCTTAATCTTAGTCAATTCCTCATATTACAGTTGTCACGTGTGAGTCAAGTTTTATCCTTACTTACAACTCAAGTTACGACTAACAAACACATTCAAACGATCACAGTGTATACATGTACCTCGAACTGTGATGAAATTTATGGCTAGGGTATAATGGTATCTTTGGGGTTCCAAAATTATAATGAAGTAAATAACACCAGCTGCATGGGACTGGATCTTCATGTGATTTTCCTTTTATAGAAATATTGAAAAACAGAAAAATATTATTTTACGAGAAACAAGTTGGGGGGGGGGGGGGGGGGCGGATTGCAATGTTCTGTTCTGTATATTTACCGAATTATAAGCTTTACAAGACAGTAATCTTTACTAGATTGTAAATTACTCTTTATTGCAAATTGTGCTATATTGTGAATTGAACTAGACTGTAAACTGGTAAACGGTACAAAATAGTAAACCGCGCTGTAAATTGTGTATTAAATACTGTAATATTGTAAATCTTATACCGTATAAGTGGAAATTTTAGCGAAGGCAAATTTAACGATTTCTCTTTAAAAAATGGGTATTTAATTTTTAGCGAGAAGTATATTTTTGCGATATTTTAAAGCTTACTTAAGAAGCCATTTATTACAGCTGAAACGCAATTAATTTTTAGCGATATTCAATTTTAGCAATCTTGGCACCCTCGCTAATAATGCCAAAATTTAAATTCTCGATAAAAATTTCTGCTTATTCGGTATTTTTACAGGATTGTAAATTGCACCAGATTGTAAATTGCATAAAATTGAAAATGAAACTTTTATTGTAACTAGATAGTAAATTAATAACCCTCTCTACACTGCACAATGAAGAGTACGTGTGTAATGAGTCGTGATAGAAGAAGAAAAATATAGTTTGCAGCATCATTCATAAAAATGCAGAGTTTAGACAGATATTTTATTCCCTAATGAAAAATTTCACTTAGCGGCAATGTACATAAATCGATTAATATTGGTAATCAATATAAACAAAACTTTATATTTACTTGTACATTATACCACATCGCCTACCGGGGGGAGGGGGGGGGGGGGTAGTTGGGTTTAAATTAAATTAAGTTAGTAAATTAAGTAGTTTTTTTTTCAAATAATCTTGTTCTCTATTCGTCCTAATCATATTTTTTTTTGTAATTAACTAAATAATCAGAAAACATTAATTCTCTATCATCCTTCCTAAATATTATTTTCCGATAATGTGGCGGCGTAGGGTCGATAAGGACGCACGTCCTATATGATGCACGTGTTTGTTATGACCCAATGACCACATAAAAGGTGACGAAATGGCGTGAGGATGACCATAAACAAAGACTAGCTGTCCGACTGCCCATTACAAGACGGGATAGTTATACGTTAATCGTAAATACACGGGAATACCAATGAGCTTATTTCCTATTACACGTATTATTTTATGATTAGATTTAATCAAACTTATCATGCATTGTAACCCTTAAAGTTCTCGATTTGCGTCTCACAGATGAATAGTTTAATGACAGTTTTTTTTTTCTCACGGGACTTTGTTTTAGAATAAAATCTTACAAAGCTTATACTCTATATACTTTACTTAAAGGCATGCATCTTTCAAAAAAGTTTCTACTCTCTAATAGAAAATTCATCTCAAGAAAAGAAAACATTTGTCGCACACTTAATCCTCTGTAGTCAATTAGAAATCGCAGTGACCGGATTTGATAAGCTGATACCAAAAGAATGAGGGGCACTTGATAAGGACAGAAAATATTTTATATCTGGTCCTTGTAATGTAGTATTTGTGTTTATCCTTTAAGTCAGATAACACCTTATTTATTCACATTGTTTACCTAGCCCTAATTTAATTATTGACTTAACACGCGCCGTGACATATTATGGCGATTAATGTTCCAACCTTTCAACACGTGCAAATGTCACGGTGTCCACTTGCCGTGACCAATGGCTAGTACTGGGATATACTGGTCAGCTTGTTGGCGTGTGTAAAGCCTAATTTGTAATCAAAAGTATATTAATTATATCCAATAAACCGAATTATCATGTACTTTCATAGGTTGTTGACGGGACCCCCCCCCCCTCTTTTCCACCAAATTGTCAAACCTGTTGAACGTTTCTCCACAAATTACATCATTACGCTAATTTATTTTGCATACCATACGAAAATTGGAATCAATGCAAAGTATCAATTTTTTATTTAAAAAAAAAGTCACACTAAACGTTTAGAAAAATCTTTTTGACTTAGGGACCTTGACCTTGAAATTTGGCCAACCTTTACCAAGAATTTCCAAAATTATTCTTAGTCATAGCTTTCGATTAGATGGTACGAAGGCTTTTTTTTTAATTTCATATGTGTATTCACTGTGTCAAGATCTTTAAAATGGGTAACAAAAAAATTGACCTCTGACCTTGAACTTACATGTAGAGTATGATTCACTTTTGAAAACTTTAAAATTGATTATAACTTTTGAACTCTTTGTATTAGGTGAGGGCTTTCATATTTCACAGATGTGTTCCTTGTCACAAGTCCTTCTTTTGGAAACCAACAGTTTTGACCCTTTGACCTTGACCCTGAAGTTTGACTTGCATTTGAAAATGTTCAACCTTTGCCATTCGATGCCATACGGAGGCAATCCATCTTGTATCTCAATATATGGACCGGAGGTGCATCAATTTTTCAAAACACATTTTTTTTTTTAATTTAGTTTTCTTCGCGGCGTTAACAATAGTTTAATCCAGTCCCGTTTCAACAAAATTAGAAAAAGAGGCTTACGATGGATTCCCTCCACACCCCTTAAAGCATGAATTACAGGAAATATATCACATTTCACATTAAAAATTCAAAGCACTTAAATGTGTTTTTAGTAAAACGCAAACAGAAGGGCAAAATTACAGACATATGTTTTAAATACATTAATGCCTCAATTTCAAAGGTGAATACAAACTGTGAAAATGGGGAGGAGGGGGGATCTTAGTTGTTGATGAATTCGGTACGTATCAACAAAATTTATCAGTTTAAGGTGAACGACCCACGGACCGTCATTAGGTTTGAGTTTTATCATGTTTTATCGCATTTCCCGCTCGTCACATGCAATTATTGTAATGCAATACGACTATTAAGATATAGTGCAATGTTAATGATAGCTGAATTGTATTTAGATATATCATGTATTCATTTAATTTTATTGATTAGTTAACATACCTATATCATAGATTTGTTCATGCAATAGTTTTCTATTTCTTTCTTAAAATTTTATAAATATTTTTAAGAGAAAAACTTAATATGCATGAAATTTAGAATTTCACGGTAATGCATATATATTTTTTAATTATGACAATTAATATTAATAAAAAGTAATGTATAGTCTTATTGAGATGAAAAAATCGTCCTATTTCAAACAAAGTAAACATCTATGGAAAGGCTTGGGAGCGGAGATTTATAAACATATATACACAATATTGATAGGACCTGTAAATAAAAAGATAAAAAATACCCACAATAAGATAAACATCGACAAGTCGTTAAAAACACATCAGAAAAACGGCATGTACCGTTATCGGCAATACCTCCTCATCAATCATAGCGTTAAGTTAGTCAAGTCTTTCTCTCTTTCTCTCTCTCTCTCTGAAAAAATGCAATCTCTCTCTCTCTCTCTCTCTCTCTCTCTCTCTCTCTCCGACCCGCTCTTTCTTTCAATCTCTTGTTCTCACTCTTTGTACTTTTCTCTCTATCTATAACATCAACAAAATTACTCTCTCTCTCCGACCCGCTCTTTCTCTTAATTTCTTGTTCTCTCTCTCTTTCTCTGTAATTCTCTCTTTCCCTGACATCAACAAAATTTCTCTCTCTCTCTCTCTCCGACCCATTTTTCTCTCTCTCTCGCTTTCAATCTATTTCGGGTCCTTTCTTTTTCTAACTCGAGCTCCCTCTATCTCTTACTCCCTGAACCTTTTTCTTACTCCTTTTCTCTCCCTCTGTCTCTGTATAGATCTCTATTACTATCTCCCTTTCTATTTGGCACTCTCTCTCCCCGACCCGCTCTCTCTCTCTCTCTCTCTCTCTCTCTCTCTTATACAGAGAGTAACTAAACCACTCACCGACATGTAGGCTCTGGTTGTGTTTTTCGGCTGCGATCAGTCCTATACATTCCAGCTCTTTCCTCGTCAGGGCCTCCTGTTGGTCCTCGCTATGGAATAAGGTTCCCACCTCCTGGAAAAATTTAGAGTTTGAAAGATTTCTCATTGTTTCCAGGAGCATTTACGACAGGGATTTCACTGACAGGTATTCTGAACTCTGCCAAAGAGTATTTCCACTCGATATAGTAATTAGTGAAACAGAACAAAAGTCGTATACTTAGATACTTCAGATGTTCAAGTGTTTCTGCACAACACGCGTCACAAATATATTCTACTTTGGAAGAAAGCATGCATATTCTTTCAGAGAATTGCCGGCACTCATATTTTTTCTATTTTTGATGATTATAAGAACCTGGATAATTAATAGGAGAAAAAACACCAGATCTGTTGTATCTGTGTCAACCACTTATTAACAATAGGAACGATTTACTTCTACGACGAGAAAGCACTTGACGAAAATCCTTGTAATTCCCCCATCAACTGCAACAATAAACACGAGGCAAAAAGCGATATCCCCTAAATAAAATTTTCTTCTTCTTTAATTTCCATTAAACGTATACCAAAGTTAAAAAAAATAAAGAGAATTTAAAAATCAAGATTTAAACCAAACAAACATGACAATATTTCCTCTTCAGAAAATCAACGGTTCCACACAAAAACGTTAAAGCTACGAGATATATTTGAATGAAATAAATCCACAACACAGGGCGTAAGTGCGCAGCAATATTGTCGACCGATTCACGCATACTACAGTGTACAAGAAAAACCCACAGTATTAACTGTTCATGTGTCATATAATCGTAAGACGTGGCTTTATATCAAATCACAGCAAAACCTAAACAAAGATAATTCGGTCTACATATACTGTATTTTACACTATATGAACACCTTATGGCGAATGTATATCACTCCTTTTTTATTTTTAAAAATTTAATACTTTAAAAATAAGGGTTTCCCCCTTTTTTTCACGTTACCTCTTTTATAAATCAAGACAGTCCTTTATATTTTCAAGGATGAAAATTAGCATTATACTGAAAATTATATCATCAACACATTAAACTCTCTATATCAAATGTTTATTTATTTAACACGTATTTTGACTTTTGACTATTACATAACACGAACCTTGATAATATTTCTTTACCTCTAAGTTTATTTTTTTATTGGTTTAAATAGAATTGAGTTACAAATTCTATATCTGCTCTCTCTCTCTCTCTCTCTCTCTCTCTCTCTCTCTCTCTCTCTCTGACGTCACACGCCTGATGAAGTTTATGATAAAATATTGTCCTGATCCCTGGTCCGTTAACTTCCTGTCAGCTATAAATGATTAATCCCTCTCTCATTAGCTGACCACTTCTCTAGACAATAAGACACTGAAACAGCCATTAATATCACGGGGTCTTAAAAACACTAGGGAGGCGGATCTAGAAATGTTAAGATTATAAATTATTGTGTCACCTAAATAAAGTTCCGGGTTACTGCAATGGGTTCTTTTTAATATGTAAAGATAAAACGGACACGATTCGATAATCTCCTTCAAAGGAGAATTGGAGGAGGTGCATCGTAGTTCTAAATTATAAAACATTCTTGTCTTCCAGCACAATGGGAGCTATAAACAGGTTGGGGGGAAACGTAAATTCCGCTATAATAGTGGTATTTCACTATTATAGTGAAATTACGCTATATTTCCCGCCGTGGATACCCTCAATTTCATCTGATTCCATGCAAGGCGTTTGAACCGCATGTCATGGTGGGTATTAAAATGAACAAAAACTGTCATGCTTGCATGTTTTGAATTTTAATAAATTTTCTACCGTTGCTTTTAATAATGCGAGCACTCTTTTTTTAACGGAAGTTGCATTTTTAACATAGCAACCGATGATTGCTGGGATAGTTAAGCCTGTTTGAATCTCACTTATTGTTCATTAATGTGCACAAATTAATGCTTGTAACAATTGTCAACTTTAACTGAAAAGGGTTTATGAAATTAAACAAGAAAAAGATTATTTCTGTCTGCATGGTTACGGGTATGGAGGCTCGTTATGGTAAACGGAAAGAACCATTATTATCGGCCGCTACTGCGGCCGATCTTTTTGTGCATGGTTGTGTTAGACAGTGAACATAGGAAATGAGAAGTTATTTTGTAATAGTTTATTATTATAATTCTTCACTGATAACATGTAGAAAATCAAAAGTAAATTTTTTTTAAATGCTTAATAAACAAATTTAAAATATTATTGTTATAACTTTTCAATTTCATTGTCATTTTTCATCAAGATATTTGATAATTTTTGACTAGATAAAAAGAGATTACAAAAAGTACTATATAGATATAAAAGAAAAATAAATGACGAGGTAAATAAAGTGCATGGTTAATTAAAAAAATCAAAAAACTATTCAACTCGTAAAAACTGTTTTGAATAGTTACAGCGGCGAATGCTGCGAATAATACATGTACAAGGATAATTTCGTTTCCACATTTTGCACAGCGCTTTGCAGCATAGCCTATTCAGCAGAAACCATAGGAATTATCACGTGATCAAGATCCAGGGTGCACGTGGTTCGGTCATTTTTATTTCAGACTGTCTTCAAAGCAATATAAATATAAATATGAAAAAAAAAATAAGTAAGTACATAGATATTTTAGTGCATTTGCTCATCAGATGGATTCATCGATGTAATAAAGCCCATAGGAGTCTGAAGCAAATTGAAAGGATGAAAGGAGGGGGGGGGGGGGGGGCTAAACCAACCAAAAAAGTAAACCCCAATTTTCAATACATTGAAAATGTCTATATTTGAAAAAAAAACAGTGGGGTGCAAAGACCCCCTAGCCCCTCCCCCCGGTTCTGACGCCTATGAAGTCAAAGATAAAAGAATTGATTGAAAATGAAAATATACGCTTCTCAAGATTCAGTTTTGAATATCTTGTACTTCCATTGCATAAATATGCTTTCAAAATTGTGAAAGTACTTTTTCAAATGCTAAATTGTTTGCGGCCGATTTGAAGCTTTACGTCAATTTTAATTGTGGAAAATATGAATTGAGTCAAAGATATTTTAGACACTTCTTATGCTGAATATTGAGCAGTGGCGATTGGTTTTTTGAAGTTTCCCTGTGGTTCAAACAATAATACAATGGCATTAACCTAAAACTCTTAAAAATTAATACCTTTAGTGCACAGTGATTTTTTGCTTACATTTCACATCAATATAATTAGATATAAATATTTTTGAAATATCAAGAAAAACACCTTTAGCTATTTCTCTCAGAATTTAAAGTTAAATCATTCTTGCCTAAGTGCATAACCATAAAGTGTTAAATATGATACATTTGTGCGGAGTTAAATCATAATTATTTAAACATGTGTTAAAATAAGGTTACAGGCACTCTTGTCAAATATTCCCAACACCAAAATAAATTGAGTCTTTTTTTCTGAAATAAACAATTAATCAGCCAAAATTAAAAATTAGATATATTTTCTATGATCGTTTATGTAAGTAATTTTTTGGATTATTTATTATAATTTGATTTTGTTAAGAGGATAGAAATCGAGTTTGTCAATATACTTTTTTTTATGTTTGCCATGATGTGTTTTTCCGTTTACCATAACGAGCCTCCATACCCGTAACCATGTAGACAGAAATAATCTTTTTCTTGTTTAATTTCATAAACCCTTTTCAGTGCAAGTTGACAATTGCAACAAGCATCAATTTGTGCACATTAATGAACAACTAGTGCTAATTGTAACGGGGACCGTTACAGATGTTCCCCAAACGCTCCCCAACTCCTTTTTGGTGCCATATTCCCTGTAAGCTTCATTAAATAAGACAAACTCTGTGCATTTTGACTTTAACAACGTTTTCTCAGAAGGATACCAATAATATTCTGATTTTAGCATTGCACCCGTGCGCATGTGAATGCATGTCCGTTATGATCATATCATCTTGTCTACACTATCTACATATTTTAATATACAATATATTAAAGCATTCAGTCCAAAAGTTTGAAAAATAACTCTTTCAAGTGTATTTTTCATTTCACTCGTTCCAAATGCATGCACGTGCGTGCACGTGCATGATGACCATACCTTCTTGTAGGAGTCCCTTACATCTATCTATATTCTAAATCCCATCCTGTTTGGTTGAAAAACAAGGGAGTTATAGCCATTTCAAGTTTAAGCCAATCAGATTGCAGCACAGGTGCATGCGCGTGATTTCATGATTTTTTTTCTATATCATATTGTAGGATGTCCTAATGCATGACAATGTTTTAAATTTCAAAGCATTTCGTCAAAAAACAAAGTAGATTTAGCCATTTAAAGTTTCAGCCAATCAGATTTCAGGACGCGGTCATGCGCATGCTTTCATGAAAATTCTTATATATCATGCTGTAGATCTTCATAATGTAGGTCTATGTTCGAAATTTCAAAGGATTATGCCAAGAAACAAGAAAGATATAGAGACTTTAGTTTTAGCCAATCGGAGCAAAGCGCACGTGCATGCGCGTGCGATCTTGCTATTTTGACCATGTCATCTTGTGCATACTACTTATATATACTTATAAAATGAGTTTCAAAGCATTTCATCGATAATTTTAATAGTTACGTCTGTATCAATTATATTGTACATTTCTCGTGTTGCACGTGCGAGCTCTTGCAAGCACATGTGAATGCACATGCTTTCATGAAAAATCTTATATTACAGGCTGTAGATCTCCCAAATGTATGACTATGTTCAAAATTTCAAATGATTTTATCAATAAACAAAAAAGATATTGAGACTTTAGTTTCAGCCAATCAGAGCGAAGCACACGTGCATGCGCGTGCGATCTTTCTATTTTGACCATGTCATCTTGTGCATATTACTAATATATCCTTACATTATAAGTTTCAAAACATTTCGTCACAAAATAGAGAAGTTACGGTTATATCCATTAAATATATTGGTCATTTTAAGTTTTGCACGTGCGCGCTCTTGCAAGCACGTGCGCGCAAAATGACCTTGATTCCGCAAATCTACATAACATGCCTACTTACCCTAAAAAGGTTTCACCTAAGTCGGATGTGTAGTTTACAAGATCACTCGCGGACAAAATTTTCCCAAGAAGAAAAATAATAATAAGAATAATAATAATAAGAAACAGAGTAAAAACAATATGTTCCCCAACTTCGTTTGGGGAACATAATAAGTGAGATTCAAACAGGCTTAAATATCCCCGAAATCATCGGTTGCTATGTTAAAAATGCAACTTCCGTTAAAAAAAGAGTGCTCGCATTATTAAACGCAACGGTAGAAAATTTATTAAAATTCAAAACATGCAAGCATGACAGTTTTTGTTCATTTTAATACCCACCATGACATGCGGTTCAAACGCCTTGCATGGTATCGGATGAAATTGAGGGTATCCACGTCAGGAAATATAGCGTAATTTCACTATAATAGTGAAATACCACTATTATAGCGGAATTTACGTTTCCCCCCAACCTGATAAAGCCTTCTTTCCAACACAATAAATTAATCAAACAAGACTTTACTTGAAAAAAAAAAATTGTCTACTTTTTAAATCTAAAAAAAAATAGAAAAATTAATATATTGGTGCGTTACAAAAGTGCAATTAATAAGTAGCTCTGTGAACATCCATATTAACAAGAAAATGGTATTACACATGAATTGATATAACAGCATTACTGTGGCTTGTATGCTGGCATGTTATGTCGAGCGTTCACTAATCAAGCATGCTGTAACATACTGAATATGTAGATGTATATGTGTTCTAGAACAGAATCACTCTATTATTAATTCATTTTTTGATTTCTAAAATGTAAAGCCTCTTGTCTGAATAAATAAAAAAAATTTTGTCTGAATAAATAAAAAGATTTTGCACCTCAAAAAATTTTCCCATTTCGGAATGTATTGTTAAAATTTGTTTTTTAAATGCCATCGCCTGAAATTTATTAAACTTGATACTTTTTTGTATGAGAAGACGCTAATTTCAAAGTATTTATTACGACTTAATAAATAATAACGGAATAGTATGATAAATTGACAAAAATGGTATGTGACATCTCTTGTTGTTCGTCGTTCACAATTCTAGTCGATGATCGGTCAAACAGCGGGGTTTGTTTACAACTCTGTTACCATGGTTATCGTGTTACACATTCCTGTAATCAACCCATGAACTAAACGTGAACTTAGCATCAGAGGGGAAAAATGGAAATATTTTATATAGAATTGAAATCTAGTCACTAAAAAAAATTCTAATATTGAAGTAGAACTCTTTACTTAGCAATGTATTCCCTCCATGAAAATACGAGTATATAATTTATATTTGATTGTCAAGGACTTTTTGGAAGTTGATATTGCCCCAAATAAAAATATATGGCTGTGCCCCCCTCCTCCCAAAAAAAAAAAACGGACACTGAGTCTGAATTATAACCTACTGAAAATTAAGAAAAAATTAAAAAAAATATCTCTCCTTGCCCACCCTCTTACATGAAGTTTCATTTCATGTCAGCTACATTAAATGTTGACCAAAACTGCCTTAATGATTATATTTAATTTTACAATTGAACATATATTTTTTTTTAACTAATGAAAGAACAAGATGTGTTTGTGAAACACTATGCGCCCGGCGGCAACAAATTAATAAAAATATATTTTTTGCATAAAGGTCACAGTGAAGGTCACAAGGTCATTGATCTTAATGTCATTTAAGAGATTTTAATTAGTAAAGTATGCATACCAAATATGAAGTCTCTATCTTTCATGGTTCAAAAGTTATGGTGAAGGTTCAAAAAAGCTATTTTTAGCATATAAGACACATTCAAGGTCACAAGGTCATTGCTCTTGGTGTCATTAAAAAGATCTTGATTACTGAAGTATGCATACGAAATTTGAAGTCTCTATCTTCCATGGTTCAAAAGTTATGGTGAAGGTTCAAAAAAGCTATTTTTAGCATATGACACAGTCAAGGTCACAAGGTCATTAACGTTGGTGTCATGTGAAAGGGCTTCATTAGTGGAGAATGCATGCTAAATATTAAGTCTCTATCTTTTAAAAGTTATGGCAAAGGTTAAAGTTTGCAATAAAACCTCTATTTTTAGCATATAGGTAACAGTCAAGGTCACGAGGTCATTGACCTTGGTGTCAATTGAAAGAGCTTCATTAGTGGAGTAGGCACACCAAATATGAAGTCTCTATCATTCATGGTTCAAAAGTTATTGCGAAAGTTAAAGTTTGCTGACAAACAGTTAAACAGAGAGACATACAGACAGACAGGACAAAAACAATATACGCCTCGGATCTTTCGATGCGGGCGCATAAAAATTTAAATTCCAGAATCTTTTTTTAATTCTAACAATTGGCACCATGACGTTTTTCTTAGAGATCTAGTTCGAAATAAGAGAACTTAAAAATACTAATAGTGAAGAATTTTCTTCTGTGTAGAACGTCGAACCACGTTGATGGAGCCCCTGATATCTCCTATCTCCTGTTTAGGGCAGTGTCCTCCATTAAAAAAATTGTCAGGGTTAAAATGTCGACGCACTCTATACGCTCTTAAAAACTAACTTTTTTATTTAAGAGAAAGTGCCAAGAAAATTCATTTCAAGAGAGCTAGAACCCCATTGCTTCAAATACATTTAAACAATCTTTCAGATTAAACGTCATATATTGTCTTATATACATGTTTTTATTGCAAAATTATTCTTTTGTGTTTGGAGATAAAAATAACCCATAAAAACCCATTTATCGACGTTTTAGTCACAGTTGTTGGTTTTGTCGTGAGATAATGTACGTTCAATGGAGTCACTAATCACCAATTTTCATGCTTTAATAGTTATAGAAATTCAAAGACAGAAAGGAATAAATCAAATTCAGCATTAAGGGGTAGTGCCCCTCACAAAACAACCACTTCATCAATTCGATATCGTTAAATTCCTTTCAAAAATCGATATTGTTTTAACGATTTCGAGGCAACATAGTTTGTATTCTTACGTCTCCGAATTGTCTATATTGTAATATTGACAATGTTGATATATTATATAGTAGAAACATCGTCTGTATTGATATTATTTCAATGTCTACATGGTCCACATTGTCGATATCTCAATATAAATAATGTTGAAATTATATACATTCTCTGCATCGTTTTTATGTCACGTGGTTGACATTGTCGATATCGTAGTGACTAACATTGCGATGTCAGCAGGTTAAACGATGTTAACAGACTAAAACAGCCCAATCTTGACACAATAGCAACACGATGGTATCGAAAACTTGTATCGCGATATCGACAGATTACACGGTAAGACAATACAATATAAGAAGTCGACCCGATGTCCGACATTGCGATGTCGACGATGTAACTCATAACAATATTGATACGATGACGATCTGATGTAGAAAAATTAACATTGTTTTGACGACCGTCCAATCATAGAGCTTGCTCTGTATACTGACTAATCTTCCGTGACGGTTGTTTTGTTTGTTTGTCGTTCAACGTCCCTCTCGAGAATTTTGCACTCATATGGAGATGCCACCACTTGCCGTTGGAGGGCTTTAAATTTTGTTCTATACTCGGTACTACGGCAATTGAGCAGTGATGAATCTTTTTCGTGCCAGAACCTATTGCGACACGGGACCTCGATTTACACGGTCTCATCCGAAGTTCAGATGGAGAGTGATTCCATTGTTAAATGAATTATTAAAGTAAGACTGTGCAAAATCAGTTTAAAATTTATAATTATAAATTTTTAACCATAATGTTGAAAGAAATCTTTCAGATGCTTTATCATTCTCAATTTCGTAATCATACGTGAGAACGTGTTTACTGCCCTTGTAAATTTTAAATCTTGTCAAAAATAAACCGCCCAAAATATTATTCAAAAAATAAATAAATAATAAAGCATGAAATGAGCTCATTTAACGTAGGTTACTTCAGCTAAGGTTCTGGTGATATAAAACAGAACGTTTTTAAAAGTAAATTTATGTCGGGCACGTAATTTCTCGATTACAAGGCATTCGCCACCCAAAGCAATTATATTATTGAGAGAAGATTGCATAAATTTTCATTTCACCTTTTTGCTATCAGAATTCACATGTTTCTTATAGGATATATAATAAGGAAATGCTGCATGATGATCGTGTGCTTACACGATAACCTATACCCTGGCACGAAAATGGTTTCGTGGCATTAACGCCATGAATAAATTCAAATAACAGGTATGGGAGATTAATATCTGACGTAACTCCTCAAAATGAACAAGAGGCCAAAGGCCCATATTACACACCCTATATATTTTTAACCCCGGCCTTACTGCTAAAACATGACCAATAAACATTTAACATACACTACCATAGGATGCTTCCATAAACATATATATGGTTAATCATACTTAAATTTGCAATTTTTTAAAAGAAAGCTATATTATACATTTTCCTATGAATTATCTATATTTATTGTAGCCTCATCTTAATCCTAGTTTTCAAGATTTCAGCAAACCTGAATCTACACCTTCGTAGAATGCTTCTGCATAACTAAATGAAATATTTAACGTAAATCATAACGTCAATGGCTTTGCTGTTCTTGAGAAGAGGAGTATCAAACCTTTTCATATATTTCCCTAAAAACGTTTCATATATACAAGAATTCAAGAAAGTACTAAAAATTCATATCAGTATATAAAGCAGGTATAACTGGAATTACTTTTAGTTTTCAATGTAGGAAATATAGGTTAATTATAAACATTTTAGGCAAAAATTGTAATCTATATACATGTATGTATGGGGCTGTGAAGTAAATACATGTATATTATGAATGATAAAGCTACCTGCTTTAACATTTGTTTATTGTTTGGGAATTTTTTTTAAGCGATAATTAGAAAAATACAATTATATTTTCAGCATTTCGAATGAGGCCTGATTTCGGTCAAACAAACTTGAATCTAGGCTACTAGATGATAGATACTAATCATGACTGTGTCGTCCGTAAATTTTTTTTTTCATATGTATTTTCCTATAAAAAAGTTACTCCCTATTGTAACCCCTTCCTACTCCTTGGGGCCATAGTTTGAACATTTTTGTATCTACACAACTTCAGAAAGCTTTAATATAAGGGACATCTCTTTCTGATCTAAAATTTTATTGATTCTCTCCCCTTGGAAGGTGAAATGACCCTTCTTTTGAACATTTTTTTTCCATTCATCGAATTACGCTACGTCACTGTAGCTTAGTCAGTAGAGTGCTTGCTCCGTGTTGGCCGTTTTTGGAAGGTCATGAATCTCGAACGCGACTGTCCTCAGTCGATAAGAAATGGCTAGCACCTGTTCCATCGCCATGCGCTAGGGATCTTGATGTGAAAGTTACGGCTCCCTCGGAGGAGACTTAAAAATCCCCGTAACACGGTAGACGTTGACATGATAAAGATCCCTGACTGCTGAATGCCCAAGTGCCTAGTTAAAGGTCAAAATAAAGCCCTTCATCGGTATATGGTGACGCCTTTATATGAGTGAAGTATTCTCGAATGGGAAGTAAAACAACATACAATCAATCAATCGAAGTACTCTTTGTGACAACTTTGCTTAAAATTGACAAGTAGTGCAAAAGAACAAGCTAACTAAAGTTAAAAAATGTGATCGAAAAGATTACAGAAGGATAAACAGACAGATAGACAGACGGATTCTGGGTAATGGGTAATGGGTGAACTTGAGCTGTCAGCTCAGTGGAGTAAAAGGAGATAACCAACAGAGATCGATGTTAAACATTCAATTAACAGTGCAAAATGGTAATAGTGAAAATGACTTCAGGGGTAGAATCAGTCGCCACAAAAAAAAATTATAAAAATAAAAATAAATAAAATAAAATAAATAATTTTAAGAGAAAGATTTTAAAAATGATAAAATGAAAACAAGCAGAAGGCAAACAATACAAACTAAAAAGGTGAACAAGAAACCGTAAGAAAACAAGAAACATATTCAACATTTTTCTCTTTCTGTATTGTGAGGCTGCCTTAGCCTCTAGCACACAACATATGTGTTACATGAGATTAGCCCCGCGCCCTCGGGTGTGAAGGTCTGTTCAATTCCCCAATCAAACGCTAATCCCCTCTGTTTCATTCAAGCATAAATCAATTATAATCCTGAAAGCCAGAGTAATAAACATCTAAAATGTCGATACATGGACGGCTCGTCATGTTAACCGAGAGGTGAATTACAAATGTGTACATGTAATTAAGTCAACAATACGTCAATAAAGTCCATCTTAATTCAAAATCTTATACATTAATAATGATTATTTTTTTTTATGCACCAAATTCGTCGTTTATGGATTTTGTCACCTTTCAAGGATATATATTTGACACATGTGGGTTTATTATTTTCAAATGTGTAACTTAAACTATCTGAAATTGAGAAAAAACATGCAATTTTCCATTAAACGTAAAAAAAAACATGTTCAGCATTTTAACTAGCAATTGATAGCTGTTAGAATTAAATTAAACACAAGGACTATAGTAACTTGTAAATGATAGCACTTTCACTTTTTTGTAAAATGCTACGATTGCAAAGTTTAATGAGCAAATCTAATTTAGTATGCACAATCTTTTTACAAATCAATTCAAAAACCTAATTAAAATGATTTTATTCACAGATATAATGCTTTATAAATATTAACGATGCAATTTCAATATTTGTTTAAAACTTTGTTTTAACCCATAAAATACGTTTATTGTTCAAATATTTCAGTTCTTGTAGTTCTTAGAAATGTCCTTTTTATAATGATTTTCATCAAGCCTATGCTTAGAAAATAAACCTGCCTATCAGTCAATGGGTTGGTGTAAATGTATTAATCCAGTCGCAAACCAATCTTAAAAGTAGTCTGCTGTGCATGGCTTTCAAAATTAAAATAACTCCGAACCCGATGTATTAAACTATTGAGTAGTGTTCCTTAGTTTTACGCTAATAAGCCGTCCCTTAGAAGATTGATATTGTCGATTTAACCTTCCATAAAACATTGCCTTCCTCTGATAAACGAATCCAGCATTTCTGATTAAAACGAAATCCTCCCCTAGAATGTAAGAGAAAAAAAATCGATTGTCTTTTTGTACAGGAATGTCAAAAACACTTGAGCTTTTTTTTGTGATGTCCCCGTTTTTAAAGTTTTCAAATATTCAGATGCGTAAAGATAGTGAAAAAGTAACATAATTCAAATCAGAATCAAATATAATCAACTCCATCAACCATAAAATCATGTTTTGTCCCACCGCAAACTTGAACAAGAGATGTCTTTGCAATGAATGCATGTCATATGAAGATTTCTAACAGAAATTAAGGCCAGAAGTTCATTGGAAAAACACAAAACTAGAGCAAAGCATACAGGAATGTCTATAAAAAATCAGAAATGCGATAAGCGCCCATGGAAAAGTAAGCATCCTCTGACTATCGGTTCGTCTCACTTTGTGCTCCTTGTCATGATCAGGTGAACAGTAAATTAATAAATAAGAGTAAAATTGCCTTAATTTTTTTTTTTGCCATGGAGGAGTGAGCATCCCTGTCGGACCGGTCACACCCGCCCTATGCTCCCTATTATGATAGGGAAATAACGAAAAAAATCTGTCGTCAATGCAGTGTGTAGATAATGGACTCAAAATTACGAGGAAAAACGTCAATCAGCATTTGAATCAATATCGAAGGAATGTTAAACAAACTTTTCAAAAGTTTTGATGATATTGTTTTAGTTAAATTTCTTAATTTGAATTTAATAATAATAATAAAATCTTTGAATATTCACACCTGAGTGATATTAGTTCTCTAATAATATTAGTTCTCTAATATGTTACCTTGTATTTTCAAAGTTTCTACATCACTGATGTTATTTTCTTGAGAAGTTATCAAGAGGCATAAAAAAATATAGAACATTTAGTGGAACCCGCCATGAAGAAAAACTTGTATTTGTCAGGATGTTTATCTTTTTTTTAAGGAACCCAGTATAGGTATATGATAATTCAATTCCATTTGCTAATTGTTGGGAATAAAAAAAAAAATCAAAATGACTATGACCTATGATTTTAAGAATTTCTTCCTTTAAAAGGGTACCTTGCGTAAAAGTTGGATGGATTTTCTTTTGCAGATTCCCGTAAAAACCATTAACATGACGACCCTAACAAAAAATACCATAGTAAACTATAGTTAACTATAGTTTACTATAGTATATCAGAATTCCAAAGTTTTCACCATAGTAAATCAAAGTTCCAAAGTTATTACTATAGTGAATCAAAGTTCCAAAGTTTTAACTTTGGTACTATAGTTAACTATAGTAAACTATTTTTTTGTTAGGGGAGCGTTGTGAGCAAGCTTCGATCCAAACATATTGAAGGTGTAAATTACCTAATTCTTTTTATAACTTCTAAGTGTATAATTGAGGATGAAAGGACATTTGATTTTCATATAACTCCTCAATCGCTTAATGTGAGATTTCAACTTCAATCCTTCTGACAAAGTCTCAGCTAAGTCTTTGTTGACCTTTCACCTGGTAAACATGTAAGCTTCCGCGGAATTCAAATTCAAAGTATAAATTTTTTGACGTTAGTTAAAAGATCAGGTTTTGCAAAGTTGACCCTTTTAAAATAAGGTCCTCATTATAAATGACATTGATTGATAAGGATAATTTCTTTATTAAGACGAGAAGACGAAAACACTTACCCTAATCCATTTTTTTCTTCAATTTCTTTTTTATGTCTAAGCGTTTATGTATGAGGAGTTATTGAACTTTTTACAGGAAGTAATTATTATTAGTTATTTTATAAATAAATCGAAACATAGTGGAAACATTTTGACAAACCAAATAGATAGATACAAGGTACATACGTTACCTTTATTTATAAATATGTATATAATAATAGTAGTAATAATATAATTATATTAATCTTTATAAATATTATATCCAACGAAAATTAACTTAAGTCTCTACGAAACCAATTCCAAATCTAGTTTCAAAAGTACTTCTATATGGTTTATCGCAAATATGCAGTTCATACTTGGAGAAATATATATCCAAAAAATTGGTTCTCATATCCTATCAAACGTTTTGTATCACAATGAAACGAAGTCTTATTCTTATTTTTTGAAAGAATAATTCGTTTTACTGAGTCTTTCATGCTTAGATATTATAATGAGCTACAAAACACAACAAAATTATCGCTTTTAAGAATCATTTATTTGAAATTCCTTTTGGATTTTTCGCCACTTTTCTAGTGATTACATGTATAAGCAAAGAAAACACGGATAAAATCCCCCGAGAATACCTAATTTACCACAGGTTTAGACCGTGTCTGTAAAATGTGATTTGAAAGAAAATAGAATTTATATTGGATTCGTTGACGAGGACCGAAAACCTTAGCCGAAAGGAAGCAAAACCTCCGTTGATTGGCATTACATGACCTCTAGATGTCCTTGAAAGAAAGCCCTGTTAAGACTCGGTAAAGAAGCTATGAAATTAGTTTTCCCAGACACTGATATTTACTGGTATTTGATGATTTGTGAGGGCAATTAACACAACGTTGTTGTCATGTATGATTAGAATCTAACGGATACAAACCTTCAATTGAATTGATGAGAAAACAATCATTTGATGGGAGTTGTAAAGTTAATTTACAAAAATATAGACGTTTTTACTGATGTTTACTTTTTGATTTGATAAAGCTATAAATTTCAAATTTAAAGGAAGAAAAGGAAATTCAAATAGTTTTACAACTGTGGCAAGTAATTCCCACCTAGAGTATTTATCGTTACATTGTTCTCCCTGAAGCACGTGGCAGACGCAAAAATATCATGAGCACTCGATTTAAAGAAAACCTTTATCACGTGGTTAAATTATTTGCTTATCACATCACGTGATCTCTGTCCGCCAAGATACAGGAGGAAATTGACAATTACAATTTCACAATAAACAAACAGATAAAAAGAAGAAGACAGCGGCGTGGTAGTATCAATTGAATTGGAAATTTGGGGAAAAATAACAAAACAAGTTCTATTATTTATTATAGATGCACGCGATGGGTCAATTTGCAACATTGTTATATGAATAAAAGGTGTAGGCCACAAATTATGTATTATTTCATATACCTAAAACTCTTTCTAGTTAAAGTGGCCTTGGCTACATTTTACAAGGGGATTCGGTATTAAGTATTTTTTGGCGGCGAAATAACGTTGTCACACTAACGTGTGAAACATCCCTGTCTTCGATAAGGTTAGACTTATTTTATCACATCCCAAACTAGCAATGAACCTAGACCTGGAACTCAAACACTCAAGTTTTAACATTTTTGATAAATTGATAGAGCATTATTTAACGTCCGATTGGAGACTTTTTCATTCATACAGAGACGTCGCCGTATGCCGGTGAAAGACTTCAAATTTAGACTTATACTAGGCACTCAGGTCCATTGAGCATTGAGGGTTCTTTATTGTGCCAACGTCTACCTTGACATGGGACCTACGTTTATAAGGTCATGCCCGAAAGACCCGTGACTTTCACTTCTATAACTACATGTAGTGCCGAGCACTTTGCGAAGGAACAGTCACTACCTATGTTTACGTCTTAGGTTTGGTGCGGCGCCTTGAAGAAGAATCGAACCTGGGCCTCCCGATCACGAAGCGGACGCTCTACCACTAGGCTAACGTGACCGGTTTTAACGTATAAAGTATGATTATCCGATGGATTGGAAGGGATGTTTTATCGAGTGTGATGAATCTGCGCTATGTTATGAAGCATAAATAACCTAATCGTTTCGAATTCAAAGTAATCCGTGCATTAAACAACAAAATCCAAATTTATCAAATATAATGGGGGTATGGACACTAAAATATCATACACGCTCGTCTTAAGGACATATCTTCTAGATATTTACAAAAAAGAAACCTTCATTAACTTTAAATTGAAATTAGGAGGGTTCGAAACACATCTAGGACACCACAAGTCAAACCAGAATTCGCGTTAATTTAATGAGGTAGGTTTTATTCTCGAAGACTTTGAAGTTAGACTAACATATTTTACAGAATTAACAACCGTTATCCTTGTTATATTTGTTTTGTTGTTGTTAGCATAATGCCATTTGAATTTCTGATTAAATTAATAGGAATCTTGGTTTGATTGGTCCTTGAACCTCAGGGATAGCTAATGTACATTTTTGGTACGCAAGTGAGTTAAGGCTACATATGGAGGTTTCTATGCAAAATATCTAATAAAAATTCCATAATTGCTCTACTTACCGCACAGAAAATGTTAAGACTTGTTTTCTAATACATTCTTGGTACCCATGACATGCGATAGCCAGTACACATTATGACGTCATATTATGACGTCATCAACCTCTACTACACAAGTTTATAAGAAACATCAACAAAATTGCTTCGGCGCAAGGGCATACCTTACTTTGTTTTACAGAAACGATGTAGAAAAAGACGCGGGATATTCCAAGGATTTAAGATATTGCTGCACAAATGTCAGCGCTGCAATTGTTTAGTTACTTTTCGTGCAGTTTTAAGTTTAAACAGGGTAAAAATTCACAGTCCAGTGTAAGTTTCCTAATATTTTTATCGATTAAGAAAGTTCAAAGGATTTGTGCAGCAATTTTATTAATCTTAACAATATTCTCCTTAATATTATACATTGTTTATTCTGAATTAGATAGGATATGCCCTTGCGCCGACGTGATTTTATTAATGTGATTTATTACCTTGAATGGGAGAGAACAATGACGTCATGATATGACGTCATAATGTGCACTTGCATTGATAAAGTGTGGGTACTTAGTACATATTAGAAAATAATTTGAACTTTCTCTGTACAAAAAATATACAACTTATGAATTTTTATTAGCTCATTTGCATAGAAATAGTCATATTTAGCCTTAACTCACTTGCGTAAAAGCTTAAATGCTAATTATATACCCCAGGGGTAGAAAATGTACATATGTGGTACATGTAATTATAAATTTGCCAATCAAGTGTTGACATTAAAAAAAGTAATACGATTTGTAGATGTGAGATGTTTACTTTGGTTTGTTAAATGTCCCTCAGAAAAGTTTTTACTCATATTGAGACACCACAACTTACCGGTAAAGGGCAGAAATTTAGACAAAATCGACACCTATGCCCAACGAGCAGTGAGGGACTTTTTGCTTGCAAGCAACTACAACGAAAAGGGATCGCGGTTTACACAGTCTCATCCTAAGGACCGGTATATATGTTTTGCATAGAAGAATTCATACTAGCGACGTAAGGATCATCTCTAGAGCAGACATTCTAACAGCTGCGCCACTCAAGCGACCAAAGAATTATTTTCTTACGATAGGAGTAACTTACCGAAAAATAACTAAAACTGAGCGGTGAAGTGGGACTAGGAGACTGGAATTTCACAATTTCATATCATAAAGAAAGTCGGATAAAAACAGAGAACAATAGCTCAACCGAGTGACGCAAGTGATCTTGAAATAGAAAAATATAGACTCATGTATCTTTATGGATTCTATTTCTGTATGATGCTTGGTTCATTTCCGAAATGGATTTCTGAATATCACACCAAAAACTAGTCTGGTTGTCCTTATATTTTATTTGCGTTTTGTTCCAAAGATATTTTAAAATGTTAAAGTTTGAAATTTTTATTTTTAGTGTACACCTTTCACGGCAAAAATAGCACTTTTCTTTGTTTTAACTGGCATCAAACCGTCTAGTAGAATTACAGATTAAGAAAATAAATCAAGCTCAAAATCCAGGAAAAAATATTGTTTGAAAATCATACTGTCTGTGCTCCTAATTTAACTAAGCAGAACAGATATTGTCATAGGAAACCCATCAATCTGACAAGATATTGAACAAAACATACCATGTTATGTATGGTAGATTTAAGAGAGGTCTTCATCTCTAAATCTGGCCGACATTTCACTATTGTTATGTCACAGAAATCTTAAGAAGCAAAGAAAGTCCAATATTCAAAAGGTTTCGTCATGGAGGATATGGAGATAAAAGTATTCAATATCAAAGTCTATAAAGCAATACGAACACGGATCTCCAAAACATCAGAGATGGGATCAGCTGCCAACGGATCACACCCGCTCCATGTGTCATGTAGCCCCCATCTCTATGACGCTGTAAAGCAGAAACTACTGACGTTTTGTGCAACAAAACAATGTGTCAATCAGATCTCAAAAACTTTAAATAACATTTATGTTATTGGATTTTGTCTATTTTTTTCAAATATATCGACAACGTTTTATGAAATTTACAATTTTTAGTCATTGATCTGATATGATATCTTGTTAATAAACATAGAGACTTTAAGTACCGGTTTGTGATTAAAGTATACAGAGTCTTTTGTGAACCCTGCGAAAATTTTGCACGCAAATAAAATCTAGTTAACAGTATTTAAAGTCATCATTTCATAAGTTCTATAGTCATTTCAATGTTTCCACCTTTAATGTTGTAGAAGTTCGTGTTTGCTCTTACAATAAGCAATCTTTTTTTTTTTTAAATCAGCATTCAAGAAACTTTCTCTCTTTAAATTAATAACCTTGATTTTAAGTGGAACATAATGTCGGGTCTTATTTTGACGTCTTCTTGTAGAGTATTGTTTTTACACTAGTTGTGACTCTATATTAATCCATTTTTCTGAACAAATGTGATCGGGTAACAGGGACAGTTTCCTTCACATAGGCATCTGATTCTACCTCTTGTATTTCTACTTTTTATCCTGATCATGATTCCTTTCCTTATAACATTGAACAAAGTTTCTACTTTTTTATTCAGCAGATGCTATATTTTGTCTGTAGTATCTTTTCGGTAAGGAAATTCCAATTACAAAATGGGTTGAAATTTAATTCGTGTAATTTGATTATCTAATTTATTTGAAATAAACTATAAATTTACATAATTTTATTAAGTGTTCTTGTTTTTAAATATGTTAATCAGATTATTTTCAAGTTTATATTATTCGGCAATATAGTACCCTACATGGCACAGTTTTTGAATAAGTTAATAACATCAAATACAAGAACATTATTTTCATTTATTTAAAATATTAAAATAGATTCATACTTACATTGCCTGCACAATTTTCCTGAAGAAGAAAAAAGAGGAAAACAAAGATTTTCATTTTCTGGGACTGCAATTTCCCTCCATCCATTTTCTATTGAATTAGCTCCCTCCTCATGGCCAAAAAAAACACAATGGAAGAATTTTCCCGTTCTGATAATTATCTCCAAAAACAGATCACAAATGGCACACTATTTCTACCTCCGCAAAACGGAGAGTTTTTAATGTTATATAACTGACTGTAGACAGAGTGAGCTATTTCTCTCGCTTCCAAAAAAGACAAAATCCAATATCCTTTTGCTGTCACATAATACCCCCAGCTTGTCAGCGGGATAGCACACACATCAATTTTTCCGGAATATCTCTAGTCTCATATGTTGGTTTCTAAATTACTTTTCGATCACGTTGCCTACTGAATTAGAATCATCATATAATTGTAGATCTATATAACTTCCTTTGTTTTGGTCTCGGAAAATTCTGTGAATAGAAAAAGAAAGAAATGAGGAAAATTTATTGCATAATTGTTTTTGCGATACATTTCTTATCGAGATCGTTTAAAGAAATTTTGCAAGAAAATGATTCCACATTAGAAGATGAAAGAACAACTCGTGTTCCGGAAAATTGTGAGTAAAAGTACATGAAAATGCTATCTGTAAGACAACAAAAGTATTGTTTGCTTTGAACGATTTCGCTTGAGACAATTTTTGGAATTTGAATCAATACATGTAACTTCTAAATTTTAAGCCTTATTTCACGAATCATGAAATATGGAGAAAGAAAATTGTGTTCAAAATGTCGAAGCTCAATTTTTTTGCAACAATACCTCTTATTTAATTCTCTACATTCTATCTTTTCAGCCAAAAGTACAAGTATCTTGACATTTAACAATAATGATGCTTCCTGTATAGAACTGATGAATTCCGAGGACACAATGGCCGGAAAAATTGAATTACCTCAAATTAGTTTTAGATACCAATCAAGTTGGACATTATAAAAAAAAATATACGCGTAGATCTATATTGAATGTCTTTGATTTAATAAAAGAAATAAACACAATATTTCAAAAAGAAATGTTGCGCGCGAATTGTCAGAATTGAGTGAATGAAGCTTGCTTAGGTTAAGATGAAATCTGTATTCTCTCTATACTAAATGTCTGTGATAAAACAACAAACGTTCACGACGAGAAACTCTCTAAAATCCACCATGCAATTACTCTCGGGTATTTGTCGTTCATAATTATAAAAATAATATAATTTTAAAGGTATAGGTAATTATACCAGGTCAAATAGTTCCAGTCGATGATCTAAATTTGAAAGTGATGTGATGTCTTTTTATGAGTGAAAGTTCTAATGGGACATAAAAAAAACTCATACTTATATCATGCTCTTGCGTATTGAAACAAATGAAATATATGGAGATAATGGACAGTACTCAAGCTGAAAAATCCATAAAACAATACAGCAGAATAAACACGGACGTCATAAACATCAAAGTGGAATCAGGGGCCATGGAGGAGTGAGCATCCCCCGCTGATCCTCACACCTGCCGTGTGCTCCTTGTTATGATCGGTAAATAACGGAAACATCCCTCGACAATTCAGTGTGTAAATAATGGTTTTATAAAAAGTATGAAAAACATCAGTCAGCCTTTAACTTTGCCTTTGAAATAAAAGCTTTGAACGAGACTGTTGAATGTTATTTGATATTCTTGTTTTAGCAGCTTGTTTGTCAATAATTTAGGGATGTGCGATTTTATCGGTATACCGGTATATTGCGATTTTTCGTTGCGTGATACGTATCGTGACACGGAGACCTAAATACCGGTATTTAAGTACATATTATAATGTCCCGAAATTATTCATTTATTCGTTTAATATTTTCAAATTACAATTACAGAAAGTATAAAAATGTTGTAAAAGGTGTAAAGAACGGCATCTTATCGTCCAAACATAGTTGATTTTATATACATAATTATTTCAAGAAAAAAAAAATGTTTTTCAAGCAATTTTTTTTAGAAAAATAATGACTTTTCATATAAAATCATTGTAAAAACTGCTTTTAAAAAAATCATGATTTTATCGTGATATTGTGGTAAAAAAAATCGTGATATATCGCGATACGAAATTTTTGGCGATACCCATCCCTACAATAATTTACTCCCATTTCAGAAACTGTACATACGTAGAGCATGCTCTTGCATATCGAATCAACTGAGAGATATAAACCCCGTATATAGATGATGAGGCTATTGTAAAATTAAAGTCATCAGTGGTACATGTATCTTTTGTTTCAAGCTCACCGGGATACATGTATATCTTGTCGACATAAGAATGGAATTACATGTAACAATTGTTGATTGATAATACTTCGTCGACATATAAATGTCGAATTGAAGGCCATAACAAGTGTTTCTTTTTTTCACCTATATATATGAGATTTTGGACAAATTCTACATCATACGAATGCAAACATAGGTTTGAAAATAACGGAACCAAGTTGGTACCACCAATAGAAATTCAAATAAATTACTTCGGGGAACAAATTTAGACGAGCTCACTTTTCATCTCAGTCTCACTTTAACCAAAGGAATATACAGTGGAAAAGTGAGACTGAAATCAAATGTTAGCTCATCTACGTCATATGGCCCCCAAGCCTGGTCTCCAAAACCCACATAGATATCGTCTTCAGAAACTCAAGCATAGTTATGCATCTTTTTAATATCGAGTTCATAGCTAGAACTTGTGTACATTCAGAATGTTTTTTAACAAAATAATTTGCAAACGACCAATGACAAGGTAAGTAAAGTGAAAGTTCCATTTTTTACATTGAAAAAGCAGCTGTCAATGATATTAAAAGCCTGGTCTTTAATTTATCGTTGATTGTGTATAAAATTGAAAAGTCGCAAGTTTTTATGCTGTTGATTTCGGTAAAATCTCGTGATTTTCATTTTTTTTTCAAAAGTTTCTTGGAATCTAAAAGACATATTAAACCAATTTGCAAGTTTCAAAGTTATATTTATGCATTTTATCAGTAAGGGATGTCAACGAAGTTATTAAGTTTATTATTAAGCTTTGCTGTACGGCTACCATTAACAGTACTGTCTAGCAAAAAAATACAATTATTTAACAGAGGTGCTAAAGGCAGATTTTTTATTGTGTCGAGTCGAAATAGAAATGGAAGAAATTGTTAATGTATTATAATACATATGCGTCGTCGTTTAATTTTTTACTTAAATGAAGAGTTGCTGACCACAGCAAGTGTTTTCTTCTTGTCAAGAAGAAATTTTGAATAAATTATGTTTCTTAAGAATTAAAAAAGGCCTTTTGTTAAAGGAGCGCAATTGCTACGTATGGGAAAACTGATATATTGTCGAAATCTGATCTCCAGAAATAAAAAAAAAATGTTAATTAGAAACCCGAGAATTTTTTTCAGATTCAGAGTACTTGTGTGTACAATCAGAATGGTCTTTAACAAAATAGTTTTGCTCAAGACGAATTACAAGGTAAGTATATATATTTCTATTTTTATTGTCAAAAGCTAGTTCTATAGTACCAGGCTCGAAATATCAAACCCCCCTCCCCCGGATTTGTTTTCTTCAAATCAAACTTTTTTCCATTGAAATTGCTCATTGAAAGGACGGTATGCCTTGAAAAAGAGTACGGAGTTAATTTAGTAATGTATGAATGAAGCAAGTACCCTCCCCCACCAAACCCCCAACCCCCACAGCCTAAACTGAAATAGAATTTGAGCAGTTGATTTTTTTTCTCTGGCTGCCCCCTCCTAAAAGTTTCAATAACGATTCTTTGTCCATGGTTGTCAAAAGAGCATAAACTTTGATTTATCAAGGGGAATGGTTGTATTAAGTGCTGAAATGACTGTCGATATTTTTGATTTTCATAAAATATTATGATTTTAAATTTTCTAACAAGTTCCTTGGAGTTTTTAAACGTGCTTGAATACAGATTTTAAGTAAATGTTTTCTCAATTTTTTTTTTTGGTAAAATGGCAGAAATTATAAGTTTATATAGCATTATGATAAAATAAAGAAGATTTATCTGGAAATTATTACGAATTTAGGGACGCGTTTGAATGACACATCTCTGCACTTTCAGAAAGTCAACTTTATCCTAAATACTAAGAAAAGTAGAAATTCTATTGTATTGTAATAAAAAATATTGAACTATAATCCAGAAAATACAGAGTAAAATGTGAAAAAGCAAAAAATCTAACTCACCATTATTGTCAGTATATGCACAATGAGATTTGCAGAGCTCAGCAAATTGAACGAAAACTTTTTTGTAAACTAGGCAGGAGCTTTAGATCTGTTGTTAATGCTTACGACGTTTCAATCAAACAGACTAATTCTTGTAATGGCCATAATGGTACTTATAATGACACTTAATAATCTTCTACATTTCTGAGAAACTTCAAAGTACAAGAGACTTCGAGACTGCATTTCGTACTTGACAAATATTGAGAGCTAGTAAGGCAGTTGCATTGTGCTCAGTGACATCAATATGACCTTGTATAAAACCCAAAGGATGTGTTAAAAAATCAAGAAACATTCCTTCAATACATAAAATATAATTCCATTTAATCACTGAACTTGATAAACTAATATCTATAGTTTAGAAAATATCCTGAAAATATTAAATTGGATTCTTTTGACAGGATATTTCAATTCTGTAGTCACGAGGAGCATTAAAAGCATGTCACCTCGAATAAAGAGTAATTAACCTTTTA
Organism: Saccostrea cuccullata; assembly: GCF_032062105.1. Lineage (NCBI taxonomy): Eukaryota > Metazoa > Mollusca > Bivalvia > Ostreida > Ostreidae > Saccostrea > Saccostrea cuccullata. The sequence goes on from NW_026921008.1 coordinate 101,747, forward strand.
CTGGCGTCTGCAAAAGATACTTATCAGCATGATTGTTAAAGATAAGTCTTGTATTTCAACGCTCATTGAAAAAAGCCGCTGAATTGTACATTCAAACAATTCTTCAATTTACAGAGATAATGCGCATGATCTGATATCAATTTTACTTGATAAAATTTTATAGAATTTTTTTCTGGGGAAGCAGGCACAGATACTTTTATTAGAGTAATAAAATTTCCCTTTTCGGTGAAATTTATTACGTGTGAAATTATTAGATCCATAAAACCCTGGCATCTCTCTTATCAATGCTGCAGCGATTGTGATATCAAGATCAAACTTAAGTGTTAATTATTTATTAAAAATATATAATATTAATATACATATACCATTTTGTCAATTGCAAAATAAATGTAATTGATATACGCAGGGTCAATGTCCTACTTTTACGATGTTACGTAATAATAAAACAAGATAGTTTTTAGATACATTATAGAAATTACTACCTCAATAAAATTATTGCTCCTTTCTAGATATACATTACGACAAGCACATAACTATAAATGTTTGTTAAGATTAGTATATAGGACACGAGAATGTTGGAAATAAATGACATACACAATTAATCAATTATCATTGAGACTCTATGTATCCGCCTTTATCGTGTGTGACACTTTTCCGAGGAATGGAAAAAAGATGAACGATGTTCTTTTGAATGTATGACAAGGAGCACACGTACAGCGGGAGTGACCGGTTCACTCCGCGGGTATGTTAAGGAAGCATATAAGTAATTCTCGGGAAATTTAGACTTTTTGAAGAAAATTTAGTTTAATAAATTACCAAAACCACTGATAAACGTAAACTTTTATTTACTATTGCACTCAGATAAAAGCGTGTCCAACGCGAAGACGTGCATCAACTCCACGGCATCACGTGACTTCTATTAATAGCAAAATTTTCCTTAATAAAAAGGCTTACAGAACAACAATACGCCGGAGTTTGATAATTTCTTTGAGTATGTAATACTGCTGAAAAACATCTATTTTGTCTAAAAAGTGCTGCTAGAATCCCACTATCTTGTCCGTAAAATATTTATTCCACACATTTGCACGGAACCTTACCTTTCGTTTTGAATTTTATACATATGAATCGAGATTTTTCGTACAACCATGCTTAACTCAGGATTCTAGCAGCACTTTCCAAGTTTGTCAAAACGCAAACTTTCAATCTGTACAAATCGTATGTTTTGAAATATCCAGCTTATTGTTGTTCTGTTGCATTTTTTGGTCAAGAATGACGGACGACAGGCCGACCGGGATACGTAATATAGCTGACTGTCCTCGAAAGAGAATACAATCGATGAAAAAAAAATTACCATACCTGTTTAATTAATTGAACTCCATATGAATTTAACACAATATTTCCGATATTTCCTTTTAAACTCCATTTTTCGTATCTTTGAACATGCCTTCTTAGCCAGATTCTCTTTACACGACATGATCAATTTCCAAGTTACTTGATGTACACATATGACGTCATCGTTGTTAGATTTCAATCATAATGACTGTTATAGCATAATAAAATAAAAACATTTTATTTTTGTTAATGTTTATACGTTTCTAATCATTTTCTAGAGTTAAATTACATCGCTAAATACCAATATTACGAAAACCTGACTTCTAAAATTGACGTCATCTTGCCTACTATGACGTCATAATGCAGCACTGATTTAGCCAAGGTAGAATATTTTGTATGCTTCCTTATCCCCCCTCCGTCCTCCATGGCACCTGATCCCACCTCTGATGTTTTAGAGGTCCGTGTTTGCTCTCTTCCTAATTTTTATTGTTAAGGACTTTTGAGCTTGAATGTATTTCTTTATCTAAAATATATTTCACCCTTATCATACCAGTAAGGACGCTCACGTGGGGCTTTGCTTTCACATTTCTTTTACTTATTCATTTAATAACCATTGGGTTTTTAATCATTATCGTAAAGAACCCAAATTTTCAATTAAAATTTCGATTTCATTATAACAGTATTTTATCCTATATTTAGTTCGGGTGTTTCCGTTATATCCCGATCCCGATGAAGAAGCATACGGTCGATACAGTGATCTTGTCAGCAAATACAATTTATCATTAAGTCAAATGTTGACTAACATTTTTCATGTTTTTCTTACTAATTGTTAGTCCATTATTTACACACTGAATTGACCACCTATTTTTTTTGTTATTTCCCGATCATGACAAGAAGCGCACGACGGGTGTGACCGATCAGCAGGGGATGCTCACACCTCAATTGCACCTGATCCAATCTCTGATATTTTAGTCGTTCGTGTTTGCTCTGCATTCTTATTATTTGTTTTGTTTAAATAGACTTTTGAGTTTTGGACTCTGTACTTTGGCAACATATATTTCATCATGAACTGCATTATCAGATTTAGATGAGGAAATTCTTATCCATCAAAGAAAAACAAGAACAAGAATTTTCTATTGATGAGATTAATGGTGTATGGATTATGTCCAATGTATTATTTTATCAGAACTGAATCAAAAGAACTCGTATAATAATCATGATAATATCGTCATTGTTTCCCCGTCCCAAAAGACTGTTTTAGTTAAGTAGGTCTTATTTATAGGACCTAAGTAAAAGCTTGCACGATTCTCATATCGTATTTCTTCATCATCATTAACCAGACGAGATAGATAATCCGTTTGCAGACAATGGTTATGGAGCGACCGTGAAAATGGTCCTAGTGTAGGTCTACCCATAAAACGTCCTCAATATACGATCGCCGTTATATGAATCTGCTGAGTCCTTCCTAAACCCCCAGCCATTGCCTTTCAGACATTAATTACTATCTCTCTCGGGATAACATCTCAGATTAATCCATATTTGTTAATTTTTCTCTCCCGCTGTTAATTTCTGGTTTATACTTCCGTGTTTTCGTGGTGCCATGAAATCAGGAAATGGTCCTCTATCCCTGTCCAGATCAATTCAGTCGCAGTTGGTCTGATTATCAATAGGAGGCCCTGTTTGTACATTATTGCCTTCAATGCATTTGTTTTTATATACCAATGTTCCTCGTTGAAATTTTAATGAAATGAATATTTTTAAATGAGATCATTATTAGCCTGTCACATGATGAAGTCTGAGACAACTGTACATAACTGAATCACCGAGGTACAAAAAATTGAGAAGAATTTATTAAGAGTAACACCTGATCGCACCCGGTCCGAGTTTATTCTTCTCCTATTTTGTATTGTTTAATGGACTTTTGAGCTTGAACATTGTTTGATATCTCTATATATTTCATGGAAAGGGTAAAGATTAGTAGGAAAATAAATATTTTATTTCATATTGAACGATTCATGTTAGAATCATCACACTAGCTGCTGAGTGGGAAAAACTTATAAAAAACTTAAAGGAATGTTGGAGCAAACAAAAAAATCACTGTCTTCTGTCCTGTTCCCAAAATTATCAGTGATATAAACCTTTTTTCCATTCTCTACAATGTAAAAGATTAAGATCCAAAAAAGTTCTTGATTTCACCATTTGCCGAATAAGCGGCCGATCTATTTTTAGTGTTGTGTTAGAATGTGCACAAGGGGGATTGATGCGTCATTTTTACATTGCCTCGATGATGTACATGTATTATTGATAAAAAATATAAAAGTCATGAATAAAAATTTTGTTAATTCGCTTTTTACTTTGTCTTAATGGTTGTTATTTGGTTTTATTATTTTTTTCATTACTCATCAGATATTCATTAATTTATATTTTTCAAAAAAGTTGTTGCATTAACTGTTCCCCAATGTGGGCATGCATAATATATAAAAACGAAAAGTATTGAGTTTCCGGATAAAAATTACGGTGTCTAAAATAACTTGTTAATTTTGCAAGTTTTTAAGAGGAAGTATATTTTGTTTTGAATACATTAATTATTACAGTTGCAAATGACACAGCGATTTTTTTCCCTCTTCATTATCCATGCTCTGTTAATCTTCTTCGCATTGGAAATTAAAGTATTAAAAAATTGCTCCGAAAAAGTAAGGAAAGGGAACAGATTTCAAAAGAAATGTACCATGCATCATGATCAATGTGATTTTTTAACTTTGTTTTATTTATTTTTATTTATTAATTATTTTTGTGAAAATTCCATGAATGGAAATACGGAAATACGGAAATGTCGAGATAACGAACAATATTCAATCTAAAAGTCCCTAAAACAATTCAAAATAGGAGCAGAACAAACACGAACCTCCAAAATATCAAAGATGGGATCATGTGCCATGGGGGAATGAGCATCCCCTTATTGACCGGTCACATCCGCCGTGTGACCTTATCATGATCAGAAGTAAAGGGAAAATCCTTCGTCAATTTAGTGTATAAATAATGGATTAACAATTTACAACTAGTATGAAAATGTCAGTCAGCATTTGACTCGTTGATACATGTAAATTTGCTGATAAGGTCATTGTATCGACCATAGAACTTATGAAATGATGACTTTAAACGAGACTTCTGATATTCTTGTTTTATTAACTTGTTTGTCAACAATTTACATCGTTCTGGAAATTGTTCATACGTAGAGCATGCTTTTGCGTATCGTAAATCCTGTAAACATTCCGCATTACGCAAGGACACAGCAAAGAATGTTGATAATATCAGAAGTAACTTAGAGAAGGAAATACCCCCGTCAACCGCATACACAGGCCCCGATGAGTTCTTAGTAAACAGAATAGCAGAATAGCCAAAATTGCTAAAAATCATTGGCCTAAAATTGTTTTAAAATATTAAAATATTTTAGTCAATATACTTTTTAAAGATTAGTTACATTCTAGTATATATTTGGGTAACAAGGTTATTATTATAGCGACCAAGAAATCATCTAAATGCCGTATGTATTTTGATATATCGCTAAAAGTCATGTAGCATGAACTTCTTTAAATTCAGTCTTGTTCGTTTAGAGGTTGATAGTAATCAAAACATGCTCTTGATTGTATACAAATAAGTAGTTGTATACAAATAAGATGGAAGACATAAACACCTTATGTAGATGGATTCTCACTTCTCCATGGCACCTGATCCCACCTTTGATGTTTTGAAGGTCCTTGTTTGCCCTGCTCCTATTTTGTATTGTTTTATGGACTTTTGATCTTGAACACTGTTTCTTAAATCTTCATATGTTTCATTGTTATTGAATTAGTAGGGTACGTTGACGATGGTAAAGCTAAAGTATCCACTTGCCCTTCTTTCATTTACTAAATAAATGTGGTTATTACCCGCACGAGAATTGAATTCGATTTTTGATGTTCATTTGAATAGTATATGTAAATTTTAAAAAAAAGTTTTTAGTCATGCAATTTATTTAAATGTATCTCTGTAATTATAAAATTTTGATTTCGCTGTCTTATATAGGTCTTTTACATCACATGACAATTAAATGGGCGAATTAAGACATTCTGTATGCTTATTTCAGAATTGAAAAATTATTACAGTTTATGATTCCAAAAAATTGTAATGTGGATTGTTTATTAGTTCGACGAAAGTGCTAAAAGTCTGAGAATTTTTCTTAAACCTTTGTTGTTTCAATGTGAATATAACATGACCGTGTAGTATATTCAATCAAGATTATATAATCATACATGTATAATACAAGTTATCAAAAATGTTTGGAATATTAAAGCTTTTGCAATTAGCAACGCGTCAAAAAAAAAAAAGGCGTACAACTTATACTAAAACTGTCACTCTGGAACTGAAGACTAATGATGAAAACAAAACATTTGCTTGATTGAGGTTACTTAAGCCGCGCGTTCGAGTTTGAAGCTCGGGTTTGTATACCATTCCGTACAAACAAATATAACAAGTCGCCCTTCCAGTCCCAACACCCTTCTCGCTTTATGGGCGATATTTTTACACATGTCGTTGAAGAAAAAGTATTCAACGATTACATAAATAACTCATGTTTCTGCAATGTTTTTCTTATCAAGTATGACGTGTTTGTACATACTAACGATATCAAATCAAACGCGCCGCAGCGGAAAAGCCGGATAAAAGCGATAACATTAATGAAGATTTAGCTGTACAAATTAGAGGCGAATTACTGAGGAATCCAAGATATTGAACGCACTCCATAATATAATTAAACCGCCGGTCCGGTGTTTAAGGAAGATGGTCCCTGTTTCTAATGACGACAACACGAATCTTGAAGGAAAATAAAATATTTTCAGGAATTGATGCGAATTGAATAGAAATGGTTTGTCAACACGCCGAGTCATTATAAGAACCGATGTAATTTTTTTTATTGATAGAACCAGGGAAGACATTTACCAAAGTTATACCCCGAGAGATTTTAGTATACAGATTCCAATTTGCTGAAAATAAACTTTAATGAAAGAAGTAAATTACACTTTTTTTTTCATTTTCCCCCGACGTCCTTATTGACAATAAATTGAAGCGATTAGATATCGATACACTATCACGCCATCAAATATTTACTTCGAATGCATACATTTAAAGTAAAAAGTAATATCAAATAGATTTTTAAAAATATTTTTATGTTCCCTGATTGATTTCAATTTGACAATTTCCAACAGTAAAAGACGTTGTTGTTTGAAATTTTGAAATTTAAGAGACGCAGATACGTGGAGGATTGCATAAATTCTATCTGTACAGGGGGAAAGTGTAATTTTTCATTCACAATAACCTTTTTGAAAGTTATTGGTTAAATATCAGTTAACTTATGTTGAGGTTGTTATTGGTTAAATATCAGTTAACTTATGTTGAGGTTGTTATTGGTTAAATATCAGTTAACTTATGTTGAGGTTGTAAGTAATTTAATTTGAGAGGAGATCCGTCAGATTTCCCGAACATGCAAAAGATCAGAATATCTCAATTTCCAGGATTTATAAAGTTGGAGAGTTATGTGAAACTGAGATGTTTTACTATAAATTAAAAAAATAGGCAAATATATATAATCAATGTAAATAAAACATCGTCGGTATAATCTATTCTTAAAAATTCTGCTATTTTCATCATTCAAAAATTATAATTATGCTAATAGTCAATCATCAAAATCAAATTTGTCAAAAATATAAACAATCATAACATATTATTACATTTCACAAGTCAAATATGAACAATGTTTACCATGAAAGACGTTTCAAATTTTGAAATTTATAAGAGATAAAGATATGTGAAGGATTAATTGTTTAAAATCTATCTGTTTGGGGAAAAGTGAAAATGTTCATTTATAATCTTTTTTGAAAGTTATTGGTTAAATATCAGTAGTTATATATGTGTCATTGAGGTTGTATATTACATCAGAAACAATGTCACTAGTTAAACATCAGGATTAATGTCACAGGTCAAACATCACAGTCAATGTTTCAAACATCTGAAACACAAAAATTCATCTGACTCAACGTCACTAATCATATATCAATTTCAATGATTTATAAAGTTGGAGAGTTATGTGAGATGTGTGGATCAATATTATAAATTAAATATGAAAATAGGCAAAAAAATTATATCAAAGTGAAAAATATAAATGAAATATCGTCAAGAAAATCACGATGTAAAACATTTTTATCATAATTCAAAAAACATCCGGAAATTTTTTACTAATTAAACAGTATAATTATGCTATATAGTCAAACAGCAAGATCAATATCACTAGTCAAAAATCTTTATCAATGTCACTAGTCAAATATCTAAATTCACAAGTCAAATATCAAAAATCAATGTCACTAGTCAAACATCAGGATCAACGTCACTAGGCAAACATCAGAATCAATGTCACTAGTCAAACATCAGAATCAACGTCACTAGTCAAACAGTCAGACACACCGTCATTAGTCAAACATCAATGTCAAACTGGTCAAAACATTAAAACATCAGGATCAATTGTAAACATCAGAATCAACAAGTCAAACATCGGGATATCACAGAATCAGAATCAATGTCACTAGTCAAACATCACAGTCAATGTCACTAGTTAAACATCAGGATACAAGTCGTATTTCAGAATCAATGTCACTAGTCAAACATCAGAATCAATGTTACTAGTCAAACATCAGAATCAATGTCACAAGTCAAACATCAGAATCAATGTAGATTGTAGCAAATATTAATATCAAAATAATCAATGTAAATAAAACATCGTCGGTATAATCTATTCTTAAAAATTCTGCTATTCATTCAGAAAAACCTCAGGAAAAATTTCATCATTCAAAAATTATAATTATGCTATATAGTCAATCATCAAAATCAAATTCACTAGTCAAAAATATAAACAATGTCACTAGTCAAACAACAAGATCAACGTCACAAATAAAAAAAAAAACTCACCAGTCAAACATCAGAATCATCTTCACAAGTCAAATATCCGAATCAATGTCACTAGTCTACCATCAGGATCAACGTCACTAGTCAAACATCAGGATCAATGTCTCTAGTCAAACATCAGGATCAACGTCACCAGTCAAACTTTATAATTTATGTCACTACTTAAACATCAGAATCAATAAACGTCACTAGTCAGACAACAGGATCAATGTCACTAGTCACATATCACGATCAATGTCTCTAGTAAAACATCATGATCAACGTCACTAGTCAAACATCTGAATTAATGTCATTGGTCTAACATCGGGATCAATGTCACTAGTCGTACATCAGAAACAATGTCACTAGTTAAACATCAGGATTAATGTCACAAGTCAAACATCACAGTCAATGTCACTAGTCAAACATCTGAATAAATGTCACTAGTCAAACAGCAAGATCAACGTCACTAGTTAAACATCTGACTCAACGTCACTAGTTATATATTTGAATTAATGTCATTGATTTAACATCGGGATCAATGTAACTAGTCGTACATCAGAAACAATGTCACTAGTTAAACATCAGGATTAATGTCACAGGTCAAACATCACAGTCAATGTCACTAGTCAAACATCTGAATAAATGTCACTAGTCAAACAGTAAGATCAACGTCTCTAGTTAAATATCTGACTCAACGTCACTAATCATATATCTGAATTAATGTCATTGGTCAAACATCGGGATCAATGTCACTAGTCGTACATCAGAAACAATGTCACTAGTTAAACATCAGGATTAATGTCACAAGTCAAACATCACAGTCAATGTCACTAGTCAAACATCTGAATAAATGTCACTAGTCAAACAGCAAGATCAACGTCACTAGTCAAACATCAGATTCAATGTCACTAGTCAAACATCACAGTCGATGTCACTAGTCAAACATCAGGATCAACGTCACAAGTCGTACTTCAGAATCAACGTCACTAGTCAAACATCAGAATCAATGTCACTAGTCAAACAACGGGATCAACCTCACTAGTCAAACATCAGATTCAATGTCACTAGTCAAACATCACAGTCGATGTCACTAGTCAAACATCAGGATCAACGTCACAAGTCGTACTTCAGAATCAATGTCACAAGTCAAACATCAGAATCAATGTCACTAGTCAAACATCTGAATAAATGTCACAAGTCAAACATCAGAATCAATGTCACTAGTCAAACATCACAGTCGATGTCACTAGTCAAAAATCAGAATCAATGTCACTAGTCAAAAATCAGAATCAATGTCACTTGTCAAGCATCAGAATCAATTTCACAAATCAGACATCAGAATCAACGTCACTAGTCAAACATCAGGATCAACGTCACTAGTCAAACATCAGGATCAATGTCACAAGTCAAACATCAGGATCAACGTCACAAGTCGTACTTCAGAATCAATGTCACTAGTCAAACAGAATCAATGTCACTAGTCAAATATCTGAATAAATGTCACAAGTCAAATATCAGAATCAATGTCACTAGTCAAACATCAGAATCAATGTCACTAGTCAAACATCAGAATCAACGTCACTAGTCAAACATCAGAATCAATGTCACTAGTCAAACATCAGAATCAATTTCACAAATCAGACATCAGAATCAACGTCATTAGTCAAACATCAGGATGAACGTCACTAGTCAAACATTAGGATCAAAGTCACTATTAAAACATCAGGATCAACGTCACTAGTAAACATCAGAATCAATGTCACTAGTCAAACATCGGGATCAACATCACTAGTCAAACATCAGAATCAATGTCACTAGTCAAACATCACAGTCAATGTCACTAGTTAAACATCAGGATTAACGTAACAAGTCGTATTTCAGAATCAATGTCACTAGTCAAACATCAGAATCAATGTTACTAGTCAAACATCAGAATCAATGTCACAAGTCAAACATCAGGATCAACGTCAAACATCAGAATCAATGTCACTAGTCAAACATCACAGTCAATGTCACTAGTTAAACATCAGGATTAACGTAACAAGTCGTATTTCAGAATCAACGTCACTAGTCAAACATCAGAATCAATGTTATTAGTCAAACATCAGAATCAATGTCACAAGTCAAACATCAGAATCAACGTCACTAGTCAAACATCAGAATCAATGTCACTAGTCAAACATCAGAATCAACGTCACTAGTCAAACATCAGAATCAATGTCACTAGTCAAACATCAGAATCAACGTCACTAGTCAAACATCAGAATCAACTTCACTAGCCAAACATCAGAATCAATTTCACTAGTCAAACATCAGGCTCAGTGTCACAAGTCAAACATCAGAATTAATGTCACTTAATGTCAAAAAGTCAAACACTGATTTTTTCACAAGTATAGTTATCATTTTTTGAATGCTGTTGTTCTTATCTCTGTAATGCTTTTTACAAACATAACAGTCTAGCTATCATGTTAGACGAACAAAGAACTATATTGCATATCTTTGCCCCCACAAAAGTCAAAAATTCTTGAAACGTGCTGAATTCTATAAATATGTGAGAAATATAAATTACGGAACATACTATAGTTTCAAAGTAGTTTATTGACAGTTTTTGTTTTTATGACGTCACAAACTAGTCCGATTTTATATCATTTTTTAGAAAGAGGACAAAATTTCAACAATTTCAGCTTTTTAAATTAATAGAGCGCAAGTTTGCTCAGGAACAATATTTACATATTTCATTGATATTATCATTCTACACATTATATCAAAATATAGAGCCTGATCAGACCTGCACTTGGTGACTTTTACTCAAAATATCAATGCAATATATACATTTTTCTGTACAAATCATGGAAATTTTAAATTTGCGTCATTTTTGTGACGTCATTTCAAACATCATTGCTTATGAAAATATTCAGTGCTTTAAATCAGCATATATACCAACCTGTTTAAGAACAAAATTAAAAATGTCTCCGTCAAAGTTTGATTTCGGGGGCAAATATTGGTTATTACCGAATAAAGTTCTTTCATTCAAAACATTCTGTCAACAGGAAAATATAAGAAATCTTAAAAATTATTGCTACAAAAAGATAAAGTGTTAATTCAATTTTTGCAATTTTCTTTGTTTTGTCGATTTTTTAAAGACTGAAAATCTTGAAAAATATTCTTGTAGTACGAAATTACGACGACCAGAATACTATCTTCCTTGTCACATCAAAGAGGATTAAATTAAGCGGAAATGCACAGTCCGAAGAAATATAACTCTTCCTAAATTAACTCTGTATAACGACTACAACAAAGGTTTCATAAAGTTAATTGATGGAATGGACAAGATCAACGTCAGAAAATCAAATATCGGAATCATGCGTCACAAAATCAAACATATTTAGGAACCCGAAAAATCCGGATAATGTTTAAATAACGACTGAAACATTGGGATTAATATCATTGTAACTTTGGGGTTCCTACATGCTTCAACATCTACAGTTTTACATTATAAACAATGTATATTGCACAATTTGTGGGCAAACTCCATGCGATTTAAGAATCAATTTTAATTATATCTTAGATTCGTCCTAACACTTTGTTAATTATTTACCCATTTAAAAGTTTATCATAGAATTTGCTATAATAAGCATCAGTTGAATTACGAATTTCCTTATAGCTTATTATAGTATTTTTAATTTTTTCATTCAAAATGTAATGATTAAAAAAAAAAAGAAAGATTATCAGGTTTATAATATTATCACCCCAACCGCCAAAAATCTAAAACTATCAGTTGATGAAGAATCTTACCATATTATTCCAGCAGTCTATGTACCTAAACTTTTTCTCGTTTATCCAAAACAAAGAAAAACAAACTGGTTCTGTTAAACCAAGTACAGAGAAAGGCTAATCATAGCTTGTGTTTATCGGCAATTAGTGACAACACATATTAATAGAGCCTTGTTTTGACCAACACGGCGAAATAATATCAGGAAACGCGATAAAACTCTCATAAGAATAACCTAATTAAAGGGGAAGGTAACATTGAACAGGTGCCCCTCTCATAATTTGGGCGGATCCAAGGGCTTACCTAACAATTAATGATGTAAAATATCGGAATTAAATGACGACTTAGGCGGACCTAAGAGTTTCCACTAAGATTTATAGTGCGAAATATCGGCGTTAAACGTTGCCAGAGAAGAAAAATGATTCAATATAAAATGTACTCAAATGTACGTACGTGTTTGATATCTCCATGAACTTTTCTTTTTTGAAGCTATGCAGTTTATGTATGAATTTAAGAGTTTGGGAAGATTATACAATAAGGATTAACCAGAAGTCTCTGTCGAGACTGAAGCTCTACTGGTTTGTACTTATAGCAAAGGTAGAGAAAAGTTCTTAAGCAGTTGGGAATTGAAACATTACAACAGCAATAAAAAAATAATCATCCTTGATTAAGTCTCTTTATGTTCTTAGTGTAGTCTACTTGCATGCCACATTATATTATAATCAGACTTAAACTGTATTTGGAGTAGCATTTTGAGAGTATTTAACAGAAATTTCTATTTTTAGTAACCAAAGCAAAAATGTTCATCAAAGTCAAAAACTGATAAACAAAATTGTGTATCTTAGTGTAGTCTACTTGTGTGCCAAGTTATATTGAAACCAGACCAAAACTGTAGGAGGAGTTGCATTTTGAAAGAATTTCACAGAAATTTCTATTTTTAGTAACCACGGCAACACCGTTCATCGAAATCAAAAACCGATACACAGAATTATGTATCTTAGTGTAGTCTACTTGTATGCCAAGTTATATTGAAATCAGACCAAAACTGTAGGAGGAGTAGCATTTTGAAAGAATTTCAAAGAAATTTCTATTTTTAGTAACAACGGAAACACCGTTCATCGAAATCAAAAACCGATACACAGAATTATGTATCTTAGTAAAGTCTACTTGTGTGTCAAGTTATATTGAAATCAGACCAAAACTGTAGGAGGAGTAGCATTTCGAAAGAATTTCAAAGAAATTTCTATTTTTGTAACAACAGCAACACCGTTCATCGAAATCAAAAACCGATACACAGAATTATGTATCTTAGTAAAGTCTACTTGTGTGTCAAGTTATATTGAAATCAGACCAAAACTGTAGGAGGAGTAGCATTTTGAAAGAATTTCACAGAAATTTCTATTTTTAGTAACCACGGCAACACCGTTCATTAAAATCAAAAACCGATACACAGAATTATGTATCTTAGTGTAGTCTACTTGTATGCCAAGTTATACTGAAATCAGACCAAAACTGAAGGAGGAGTAGCATTTTGAAAAATTGTTTACAGACAGACAGACGGACAGACAACAGGACAACAGAAATCACTAATTTGTTACATAGAGCTAAAAATTGAAATGGTTGGGATCAGTGACGTAATAACTAGTGATCTTCAGATGTACATGTATCATATAAATAAAAGGGCTAATTCTATGCATTCTGGAGAACATATCAACTACGTGCAACTTATTAACAATGTGTGTTAACTGATGTTAAATTACTGTAACAATTTAAAAAAATGCATATTAAGATCAAAATACAGTATCTCAATTTAAACAGTTTAAAAGTACTGGGTACAAATGTTTAATTTAACCCGTTATATGAAAATATCAGAAACAGGAAACAGAAATCACTATTTGTTACATATTTAAGATAAGATTGAATGGACTCAGTATAATGACCCTCAGTATTAAACTCTTGTGAGACAATTTATCGAAATTATTTGGAATAATATTCTTGGAAATTTATCAATCTTGTCCGAGGATTATTTCACATTGAAAAAAGTCTCACTATATTTCTTTTTTTTTTAACTTTAAATGCCACATGATTGTGAATTAAACCTTAAAACAAAGAAAGAAAAATGCATCACATTTATTGCAAAATATATCTATCTATCACATGGAATGTTTGCTTTTTAAGCTCATATAAAGCAAAAATATATCATTATATATATATAATATATTAAACATATACAACACAAAGCGTACACGGGTATACATAAAAACACACAAACAGTGTACAAATATATAGAATCAAAAAAGGAGTATAATGAACAATGTTTTGTATATGCTGTATTCTACAACCAAATATAATTATGTAAATGGAGTTATTGCTGGAAAAAAGGTGTGCTACAAGGTTCATCACTTTAACAACCTCTATTATCACTGGAATGTTTTGTGAACAACCAATATGTATCTTACCCTTTACAAAAATATATACAATGCTATCACAACACAGTCCCAATTTGCTGGCATCAAACAACAAAGCATCATTCCTTGTACATTAAAAATAACTACATACATCTTACTAAGCAGTTATTCATACAATATATTGTAAAACAACAAATATTACAATCATATAACTTAGCAAAGTTATTTGTGATAATTCTAATTCATACCCTACCATAATACATGAACAGAAAACTACGTCATATTGATTCAAAAATTCCTGTCTTTAGATTTGTTTTTACTAATTTTTTGACATAACTGCTGCACAAATCTTCACTAAATTCTTCAGCCATACACAATACGGAATTTAAGAAATAAATACTGTAAAATCACAAATTTTTGTGGGGTCAAATTTTTGAGGCTGAGGAAAAATTATTGTTTTTGGGGACTTAATTTCGTGGTTTGAGAATGTTCAGTAGTAATGCGATTTCAAATTTTATGATGGTCAAAATTTTGTGGGTCTCTTCAAGCCTCGAACTGAAAATTAACCCCACAGGAAAATTAGTGATTTCACAGTATTTCTCTTATATAATCTTAGTCTCTTTGTAGGAAGCTGGTCAAAAATTTCTTGAGGAAATTTGTATGACAAGACATGATTACTTTGATATGGGTAAAATGTTCTCAACATTTGAACACAGGAAAAAAGTGATTTTACTGTATTTCTTTTCTTATATAAGCAAACACATGCTTTTATTTTGATTTGTATGAACTATAATGCATATGTACATAAATTCAATCTTTTTCTGAAAAAAACTTCATCATAACGATTAATGTAATTGTTTTGATATCTTTTTAATTCATGATAACCAAACTAAATTTTCTAAATGTTAATAATATCAATGAATACTTAGATAAATATATCTTTCTTATATATGATTAAAATATTAAACTCTCTTAGTTTAACCACAATCTCAAATATCTAAAATTTGCATTATTTTTTGGTAAAACACAGCAATGAAAACAGCATAGGAAAAAAGTATTTATGTAAGTCTTAAGGGTTTTCTACCATAACCTTACACTGGTGGTCCCATGACCATCAACTGAGAACATACTTTTAGGTCAAAACTTGTTAGTTTTAATATATTGGGCCATCTTAAAAAAATGTTTGCTTGCCCTCTCCGAAATCAGAGAAAAATTATTGGGTCGGTAGGTAGGTGTGAAAATCTTTTTTTTTCCCAGAAAATTTCAATAGATTTGTTGATGGGATAAGAGGGAAAAAAATAATAAAAAATTGGGATCTGGAATGTAAACAAAAATTCTAAAGTTGGTCGACTCAAAAAAAACATTTTTCAACCTCCATAAAATGATTTTTTTTAAATTGTAACAGGTTTTCATTTCATCAACAACTAATAATAGTCTCAGTTTCAGTAATATTGAAAATGAAGCATTGATTATTTTTGGAAAAAATAATTTACCCAACCTACCAATTTACAACCCAAGTTCTTTTTTTTTTTACCTTGAATCATGAGAGTGCATAGACAGATTTTCTAATGATGGTCCAACATATGTTCATTGAAAAGAAATACCACAGAAACGATGTGCACTATACCTCAGCAAAAATAACAAATGTTTCCTCAGTAAACTTTTTTTTTTTCAAATTTAACTTTAGACTATTCCAGTTTTCATTTCACTGAATTCTGCAGTTATGGAAATATAAAATAATCTCTCACTGAGTGATTATCTAAATTGGCCCTTGATTAAGTTTCTTTTTACTATTGAGTATTTTTTTTTAGTTTTACAATGAAATACAAAGTTTTCTTAATCATCTTAGAAATAACAACAAAATTATTACTTTAAAAAAATATCAATAGACATACATTAACTATTTCTGATCAAAACATGCATCAGAGACTTTTGGATGAGTGCAGCTTTTAAAAAGGAAATACAGTAAATCATGCTTCTAACAAAGGACAGAATTTGCTTTGCTATTTACTTATTTCTTTATACATTGTGTATCTGCTAAGTTAACATTTAAATTTCAAAGTTTAGGGCAATGAAAATCATTTAACTATAAGCATCATTTCTTAATAACTGTGTATGTTATATCCATGTTTTACACTGCGACACTGCCATTCTCATGTAACTATTTGACTGACGTGTTCAAAATGAACATACAAATGCCATACCAATACTGTAGATCACTAAATTTTCTTTTATGCGAGATACATTGATTCTTATTGAAACAAAATTTTCAGGAATTGTGGTTATTGCTCTATATAACCTTAAGGAATACTACTATAGCGAGAATTTATTTTCAGAGCACATCGTAATTACAAAAATTATTCTCGCAAATAAAAATGATTTACATTACTCATGCTACAAACTACAATATATGTCTCTAATATATTTCAAAGAATATATATATATATATATATATATATATATATATATATATATATATATATATATATATATATATATATAATATAAAATACTCTCCTGGTATCATATTTAAGGCCCCTTGCTCGTCTTACAGACTAAAAGAAATAATAGACACTTGTGTAAATATGTAAACTGAAATGTACATGTATTAAAGATGCTTTAAATACTTTACATACTCAAAAATCTCATTCCAAGTGGCTATAGTGTGATCTGCTCTTAGATGCAACACAGAATTGACACATATTATATAACGTAAAAATATCAATGTATTCTTAGTATTATAACTTATATTAGACCAAAATAAAATAACTTAAAACATTATTTGCATGCATCTTTAAATGTACTTGTATAAGTACATGTACATGTAAATAACAGTAACTTCTGTTTGCTATCATATCATTGAAGAAAGTCTAAGGAAAAAAATCACTTTTCCATAGTGTTTAGAGTCTCTTGAATAAAGATAACTTTTTATTGACAAAAAAAGGGCAGCTACAGTGTAAATACAATATTTTGATCTCATGAAGAAGATAAATATAACATGTTTATATTGCAGTCCCTAACCAGAGCTTCAGCTCTAACAATGCCTTTCTCTCTATAACTTACCTCTAACAAAATTATCACTTAAAACATATCTAATGCACACCAGTAATGCCACACCTGACAGACCTCAGTGTCTGAGTGTGTTAATATTGCTGTGCAATGTAAGAATGTTAGATCCACTGTTAATGTGTAATTGTTACAAAGTGTATATTCTTTAATAAGAGCAAAAATGTAAATCACTGAAAATACAAAAGAATACTAAAGTCAAATTTTCATGAGGTCAAATTTTCAAGGATTGAGGTAAATTAAAATAAAGGTTTGCATGGATTTTATTTTATGAATAAACCAGAAGTCTCTGTGGAGACTGAAGCTCTACTGGTTTGTACTTATAGCAAAGGAAGAGAAAAGTTCTTAAGCAGTTGGGAATTGAAACTTTACCACAGCAATATATATATATATATATATGCATGCCACATTATATTATTATCAAACTTAAACTGTATTTGGAGTAGAATTTTGAGAGTTTTTAACAGAAATTTCTATTTTTAGTAACAACATCAACACCGTTCATCAAAATCAAAAACCGATACACATAATTATGTATCTTAGTGTAGTCTACTTGTGTGCCAAGTTATATTGAAATCAGACCAAAACTGTAGGAGGAGTAGCATTTTGAAAGAATTTCCAGAAAATTCTAACAAGTAACACCGTTCATCGAAACCAAAAACCGATACACAGAATTATGTATCTTAGTGTAGCCTACTTGTGTGCCAAGTTATACTGAAATCAGACCAAAACTGTAGGAGGAGTAGCATTTTGAAAGAATTTCACAGAAATAGTAACAACGGCAACACCGTTCATTGAAATTACACAGAATTATGTATCTTAGTGTAGTCTACTTGTGTGCCAAGTTATATTGAAATCAGACCAAAACTGTAGGAGGAGTAGCATTTTGAAAGAATTTCCAGAAATTTCTATTTTTAGTAACAACGTCAACACCGTTCATCGAAACCAAAAACCGATACACAGAATTATGTATCTTAGTGTAGCCTACTTGTGTGCCAAGTTATATTGAAATTAAACCAAAACTGTAGGAGGAGTAGCATTTTGAAAGAATTTCAAAGAAATTTCTATTTTTAGTAACAACAGCAACACCGTTCATCGAAATCAAAAATCGATACACAGAATTATGTATCTTAGTGTAGTGTACTTGTGTGCCAAGTTATATTGAAATCAGACCAAAACTGTAGGAGGAGTAGCATTTTGAAAAATTGTTTGTAGCTCTTCTGGTCTCTGACCAGTAGAGCTAAAAATGTTGCGTAGTTATGTATATATATGGAATTTAACATTTCGTGTTGGACATGAATTCCTGGGTTTCATAATCCCTTTAAAACAATGAAAGTTTCACCCCAGAAAAGTTAATGATAGAGTTCATGTAATATTGTCTTTATGCCTGTTACACACTTTGAAGCTGAGTTTGCCCATTGCTGTAACTGTAAATGTCTGTAAAGTTTAACATTAATTAAGTAGAGTTGTGTAAAAGCAGAATATACAGTTAACAACAATAACTTAGCATTGCAAACATCATATGTATTCAACAGTGATATGGTAATGTAACCTATATTCTCTAGGTAAATAATAACAATAAAATGCAATAAAAAGGCTTACTAGAAAGGAATGTTCCTTTTATTACAAAAACTTAAGATGAGACCAAAAATCTTACTTAGTACTTCAAAGCCATTAAAAGTACTGCACAAATTATATCAATGTAAAATATAACAGCAATTGCAAAACTCTATTTTGATTCTTAGCTGCAATTTCTCTGGTAAAACATCTGCGTAGGAGTATTGGTAGATTTGTAGGGTTTTGACATCATCAATACATTTATCAATTGTAAATCTCTTCTTTGTATTTCAATCATTAATACTGAATTACTTTCTCAAGTTAACTATTCTACCCACACAACAACTTAATCTTATGTTGAATAGTTGATATGATGATTATTGGAGACTCATCTTTCATCCACTATGTGAAAAACTGTTGCTTCTTTGAGTAGAAACTTCCTCTGATTTGATATGGTTGTAAAAAGACCTCCAAACTTGAAATAAAATTGACAGAAACTCACTGCTGGAAGGAATAATGAAACAGAACCATAGGGATTAGGTATTCACTGGTTCAGAAGATAAGAATCATATAGAAATAGTATGTTCACTTCATTCTGTTGTAGTCTTAACACTAAATTTTGTATGAAAAAAATTTCTTGATAGAGTTGTCACCAAATACATTTGCAAAGATGGGGGCCAGGCCTGGAGTAGGAATGGATGTAGACATGGGGAGGGGTAGGATCAGTAGGGTTGTGACCAATTCATGAGATGGGACAATGAATATTTGGAAGATGAGTTGTAAGTTAGATTTTTGATGACACAATTTTCTATATGTGTTGACTAAATTTTGTGGAATAGAATGGCTAGACTTGGGATGACTCAATCTGTCTCGTAAACTTGGGGGAGGTGAGTTGATGACTCATGTCTTTTAATAACTAAATTTTTGCAGAGATGAATGGCTAGACTTGCGATGACTCATTCTGTTGTGTAGAACTGGTTGCTGTAGCTGTCTCATCTTCCTCGGGTAAGCTCTCCGCCATCCATTTAGACATCTCCAGGGTTAGGCTGGCTTCTCTTAATACCTGTAAAATACAAGTGAATCAACACCTCAAAAAAGAAATCCTGAGGATGGCTTCTTGCAATACCTGTAAATTAGAGGGTTTTTCACACCTGAAACATGACTGATAGTCTTTATCCTGAAATGCTTCATCCCTGCAAGTTCGATGAGGATAGAGTTTATACAGCGTACAAACTTGAGAAAGAAAAATTTTCTAAAACTTTCAACTCTTCCACCTATCGTGGAATTAGGTCAAATGACCCACCTTCATGTATCATTAAAGTAAGTCATATGACCCATCTATCATGAAATTAATTAGGTCAGATGACCCACTTATCCTGAAAGTAAGTCAGATGACCCATCTATCATGATCTTAGGTCAAATAACCCACCTATCATGAAAGTAGGTCAGATTCAGTATCAATTGCATGATCTATGTAGTATGTATTACTGGGTGCATTATCTCTTGAAGTTTGAGATACTTTTTATATTAACTAAATGCCAAAATTACATTTTAAAAGACTGGTCTTCAAAAATTTTTAAATCAAGGATACTGATGATTAAGATATATACATCATAAATGAAATAATTGGGTGGAGCAAATCTAGCAGACTTTTGATAGAATTTGTAGGAAAAAAGACACAAATTTTAAAATTAATGAAATAGATAATAATAGCAAGAGTGACTTTCATCTTAATTTTAAACTTCAACTTCACATGGAGCTAAGCCTTACTCTGAGGTGTTCCTCAACGTCGGCCATTTTTTGGTCGATCCAGTCCATCTCTCCAGACAATTGGCAAGCATGCTTAGTGACAAGTACTAGATGATTAACAGAAAGCACCAGGGCAGTACACCTGTAATACAATACATCTGTTTTACTGACAAGTATTACATGATTAACAGAAAGCACCAGGACTGTACACCTGTAATACAATACATCTGATTTACAGGTAAGTACTAGATGATTAACAGAAAGAAAGCACCTGTAATACAATACATCTATTTTACTGAAAAATACTGGATGTTTTACTGATAAGTACTAGATGATTTACAGAAAGCACCTGTAATACAATACATCTATTTTCCTGAAAAATACTGGATGTTTTACTGATAAGTACTAGATGATTTACAGAAAGCACCAGGGCAGTACACCTGTAATACAATACATCTGTTTTACTGACAATACTGATGATTTACTGAAAAAATACACCTGTAATACAATACATCTGTTTTACTGATAAGTACTAGATGATTTACAGAAAGCACCAGGGCAGTACACCTGTAATACAATACATCTGTTTTACTGACAAATACTAGATGATTTACAGACAGCACCAGGGTAGTACACCTGTAATACAATACATCTGTTTTACTGATAAGTACTAGATGATTTACAGAAAGCACCTGTAATACAATGCATCTATTTTACTGAAAAATACTGGATGTTTTACTGATAAGTACTAAATGATTTACAGAAAGCACCTGTAATACAATACATCTGTTTTACTGACAAGTACTAGATGATTAACAGAAAGCACCAGGGCTGTGCACCTGTAATACAATACATCTGTTTTACTGATAAGTACTAGATGATTTACAGCGAGCACCAGGGCAGTACACCTGTAATACAATACATCTGTTTTACTGATAAGTACTAGATGATTTACAGAAAGCACCAGGGCAGTACACCTGTAATACAATACATCTGTTTTAGTGATAAAGACTGCATGTTTTACTGACAAGTACTAGATGATTTACAGACAGCACCAGGGTAGTACACCTGTAATACAATACATCTGTTTTACTGACAAGTACTAGATGATTAACAGAAAGCACCAGGGCTGTGCACCTGTAATACAATACATCTGTTTTAATGACAAGTACTAGATGATTTACAGAAAGCACCTGTAATACAAGACACCTGTAATACAATACATCTGTTTTACTGATAAGTACTAGATGATTTACAGAAAGCACCAGGGCAGTACACCTGTAATACAATACATCTGTTTTACTGACAAGTACTAGATGATAAACAGAAAGCACCTGTAATACAATGCATCTATTTTACTGAAAAATACTGGATGTTTTACTGACAAGTACTAGATGATTTACAGAAAGCACCAGGGCAGTACACCTGTAATACAATACTTCTATTTTACTGACAAGTACTAGATGATAAACAGAAAGCACCAGGGCAGTACACCTGTAATACAATACATCTATTTTACTGAAAAATACTGGATGTTTTACTGATAAGTACTAGATGATAAACAGAAAGCACCTGTAATACAATACATCTACTTTACTGAAAAATACTGGATGTTTTACTGATAAGTACTAGATGATTTACAGAAAGCACCAGGGCAGTACACCTGTAATACAATACATCTGTTTTACTGACAAGGACTAAAAATAAGAACAGATTTCTTATAATTCTTGAAACTTTGAAGTAAATTGTTATTTCCTAAATATTAATTGTATGTTAGGACATCCAATCATAGTAGATTAATACATACAGATACAGTAAAACATGCTTATGATGAATTGATGCTTACAGTTAAGTGATATTCACTCCCCTGGGTTTTTATCGTAAAATAAATTGTACATGTTATGCATATATATATTAGGGCTGTACCAATATATCGATATTCAAGAAAAAGGGCAGTACACCTGTAATACAATACACTATTTTCCTGAAAAATATAGGACAAACAGTTTTTCTTCTAATTCTGTTAAAAAGATGGGAATTTCAATCACCAAAGATTATATTTCACTTTTTTGAAATACAACTGTTAAATAATTATATAATTTGTAAGGAAATAACACAGTTTTTATAATTATTACAAAACACAAAGAGAAATTTATTTGAACATGTTGATTTTACTGTCATTAAAAGTTTTAATTTGAAGTGTTATTTGTAATGACAGTGTCCCGTGGGGATCCGGGTTAGAATAGGTCCTCAGTACCCATTGCTTGTCGTAAAAGGCGACTAAATGGGGCGGTCCTTCGGATGAGACCGTATAAACCGAGGCCCTGTGTCACAGTAGGTGTGGCACGATAAAGATCCCTCCCTGCTCAATGGCCCTGAGTGCCGAGCATAGGCCTAAATTTGCTGCCCTTCACCAGCAATGGTGACGTCTCCATATCAGTGAAATACTCTGGAGAGGGACGTTAAACAGTACGGAAATATAAAAAAAATGTAATGACAGTGAGGCAAGAACTTTAAAATGGGTAATTAAAAACTTAATTGTTATAAAATTTATGCATAAAAATGAATTATAAGCCTTTTCTGATGGATTTGATTTAGAATCCAATATACCGCATATCGCTTTGAAAAATATTGTATCGTATCGTATCGAAATTTTTGGCTCAATACACAGCCCTAATATATATATAATGAATACATATATAATGAATTCTGCTTATCCATCCCTGGCACTTTGTTTTAAACTTTAACAGTAAACACACACTCTCTCCTTGGAAGGGGACTCAGCCCTTCATTCTAACCATTTAAACTTCTCTTTACTTAAGGATGCTTTGTACCAAGTTAAGATAAAATTTCATACACACCTGGCCTCTAAGAGACGTGGGTCCAGTGGTGGATACATGGCTACGACGACTTCGTCGACGCGGGGACTGATCCTCTTAGCGACGGTCACCACCTCCGTCAACAGCTCCTGTGTGTGAATCGTCTGGGAATTCCCCATCGTCATGCCGACCAGCTGTTCCGTCAGGTATTTACACGTCTTCAGGACGGAGAGACAGTGAGGCACTAAACCTCTGTAACGAAATTATGCCAAAAAATTATATTTTCAGTGTTTCATATATCGATTAATACTTTTTCTTGTAAATGTATTATATTTTATTTATATCTACGTGTGTGACATTTAGCGTTGTACTTGAATTAGTGGATGTTGATTTCTGTGTAGGTGCCAAAAAGAATACACTGCTAAATATTAGTTAATAAATACATTTACAACATTTATACATGGTGTTTTCCGGGGATTTATGCACTTTTTTGTTTAATTTCATTCTATATATTGCATGAATTTATTGCAGACTGATTTGATTTCACATTTCCATTTTGATATAAAATATGTGAAATTCAACATTTGCAAAGAAATCAATGCATTTTGCCAATGAATAAATGATAATGTTGCTGTTGAAAATAAACACAATTAATCATGTTAATGTGTATGTGATAAAAGAAAGTTGCTTTAAATTTTAGTTTTCAAATCATCAAATGATCTTAATGTACTCATTCAAAACAAAAAAAATTTTAATGTTATGCATATATATAATAATTCTACTGATAATTTGGCACTTTGTTTTAAACTTATAATTACACACAACACACTCCTCAGACAGGGGACTCAGTGCCTTACCAGGGGTTTTGAAAATATATCAAATTTTAAATTTTTTGCATTAATCAAAGAAAAATGTACCAAAATTACAAATCATAAATTCCAGATTTTTTTTCATCAAAAATTGTTTTAGAAGAGGAGTACAAATCCATTTATAGACTTTAAAAATATTGCACACATGTCCTTCATTTAGTGGAACTCTTCAACTCTACGGAAGAACCCAATAAAGTTCAAACTACGTTAAGTATGACCTTAAATTCACAAATGAATATACATATATAGATATATTACATCGTCATATCCGACCAGCTGTTCTGTCAGAATCTGATCCAGTTTTTCATCTGGACATCCGGAGCTCCACACCAGCAGTTACCGGTCTCTGTGTGTCCTCTTCTATTAACTGGACATCTGGCCTGTAAAATAATTTACAGTAAAACTAAAAATATCTGGCCTGTAAATAATTTACAGTATTGTAAAATAAAAAAAAACATCTGGTCTGTAAAATAATTTACTGTCCAGTAAACTAAAACAAGAGATGTTTGTAAAACACTTATGCCCCCCTCCCCCCAAATTGGATTTTTTTCTAAGTCCAAAAGGGCATAACTCTGTCTAAAATGGTGCGATTCTAACCAAAACATAACTTGACCTAGATATTCAGCTGTAAGCTGTATGCTAAATTTCATTTCAATATGTGCAACCATTGCAAAGAAAATGAACGGAAACTGCAAATAAGTGGAATTTTTTTAAGTCCAAGAGGCATAACTCTAACAAAAAGGGTGCGATCCTACCCAAAACAGAACTTGACCTAGATATACATGTGCACGTGAAAAATCTGTATACTAAATTTCATTTCTATATCTGCAACCGTTGCAAAGAAAATGAACAGAAACTGCAAATAAATGGAATTTTTCTAACTCAAAAGGGCATAACTCTAATAAAAATGGTGCAATCCTACCCAAAACAGAACTTAACGTAGATATTCAGCTGAAAAATCTGTGTACATGTACTAATATTCATTTCAATATGTGCAACCTCTGCAAAGAAAATGAATGGAAACTGCAAATAACTGAAATTTTTTTAAGTACATGGGGCATAACTCTGTCAAACAAGAAATCTGTGAGCCAATGCTCACTAGTAATACCCCCGCTCTGATGCAAATAAGCACTATCATGTTAATATACTGTTTACACAAGTTCAATTACAGGCAGATGAAGTTGACATCAGATTCATATCAAAATTACACCCACCATATGGCATGCCCCAACAAAGTCGGTAATTAAATTTCAAGCATCTGCTATGAATAGCTAATAAGAAAACTGCTATGAAAATTTGTCATGTATGAAACGGACAGATGCACAGACAAACAGGAAGTTGACATTTTTTGAGCAAAAATGTATCCCACCATATGGTATGCCTCAGAAAAGACAAAATTTCAAGCATCTACGTTGAGTAGTTGCTGAGAAAACTGTGACGAAAATTTGTTTCGGACGGACACATTTGTAACAGACAGCCAGCTGGAAGAAGAAGACAACGGAGAGACACACAAATAATTGGAATTTTTACTAACCCCCCTCTCCAAAAGAGCATAAAGCGGGGGTCAAAAAGATTTGATTGTTTTCAAAACAGAACTTGACCTAGATATTCTTATGATAAATCTGTATACCATATTTCAATATGTGCAACCTCTGCCAGGAAATTGAAAGGAAACTGATGATAGACCAACAGACAGACCTACAGCAGCCCTTCCCTCTTTGAAAGGAGGCATAAATATCTGGCCTGTAAATAATTAACAGTAAACTAAATATATCTATCCTTTAAATAATTCACAGAGGTATAATAATTTACCTGGTCTCTCGGTGCTGTTGAGTGATGAGATCCGACTCTTTCTTACATTTCTGTCGACACACGAACACCAAGGCAACAACGGAAGCTATAAAAACGGTAGACAGGACTCCTATTGCTATGGCAACCACCAGTTCCATGGCTATGGGGCCTCTTGGATGTCTACCATTGTCACATTTCTAAACAGACCTACAGGATAAAATAAAATGGCTATGATTTATTTCATTTTTTAACTAAAATGGAACAGAACCATCAGAAAAGAGTAAAATTAGTAAAAGCATTGTGTACACTTATCATGATTATATTTGTGTTTGAAATATGGAGCAATTTTCCATGATATGTCTAATAAAGGTTTAATTTCATCCCTATTTAAAAGAAAAATCAAAACACAGATTTTTTTTGCACTGAAAGGTCGTTTTTGCATCCTTTAAGCATAAGGCAGTGCCTTAAAGAAGGAACTATTTATTAATTTTTTTTTGGCAAAAAAAAATAATTAATAGGGTAAAAAATAATAAAAATCACTTTTGTGTGATCAGAAATTTTAATATGTTTACTGTATGTGACTGTATTAACTGTAGATTTAAATTACCTGCTATATCATACATATACATTTTTAAATCAACTGAAAACCAACTATCACTCAAGTCATCTTTTATTCGCAATTCATCAGTTTGAAATCAATTTCCTGCAAGTAATTTTCACCACTGCGGAATGATTCTCTATAAAGCAAAATGATTGGTTTGCTGCAATTAATATTTGTGATTTAAAGTTGGTTTTGAAACTCGCAGTTATTTCTCACACACAATTAAAGCTTGTTAACAATACTCAAGAGATAATTGAAAATGTATAAACATGGAAGTTAGCAGAAATAACAGATTGTTTTAGTATTATCAAGTCAAAATTGAGTCAGAAATTACATGACTGCATATAAATATCATGAGTATTGCTCTATACGTCAGTTATGCCATTTTGTTGCATCAGGATCAATTTCAATATAATTGCAGTATTCAGACAGATATTGTCAATTCTGTATGCAATTGATGATAAGCATTCTACATGAATTAATAATTTAACAAAATTTGTGAAACATGAATTGATTTTTTTTATCTTTCATTAGGCAGGTAGGCGTTCATGAAATTGGCTCAGCTCACCCACCCAAATTCATTTAAGAGTATAATGTTTCTTCTTCACTTTACCATGTTTAGCATGCATGTACAGAAACTTTTAACAAAACAAGAAAACAAAATTAATATGGCTTTTATGACCTTTAACCAATTAGATTAAAACTCTTCTTGATATGGAGGTAAAAAAAATCATTATCACCAACCCATTGGGCATCCTTAAACAATATGTTGCTTCATCATGTTCATATGACCGACAACCGAGACTACAAATTGTTATTCTTTTTAGTCTGGAGATAAAAATATTACAAAATTATACCTTTCAAGCCTCCTTAAATACTGTTGGTCATTGAATATCTAGAAAATGTTTTGACATCCAATCCATGCAATGAAATATTGTTGAATATCCAAATTATCAAAATCACTCGAGAGAAAAAATATATTAAATTCTATAATCCATAATCACACAAACTTAATGTCAGCATCTTAAATGGTAAAATCATAAGTTCTCCAATTATCAAAACCCAATGACAATCTGAGAACTAGGAATATTGACCAAGTTGCTCAAAATGAAGACAACTTGTTCCTCAAATCACACACAACAGGAAATCACCTGAAGACCGTTATCTGAATATGCATCAAATGTTCAGAACAAAAAAAGGCTATGTTGAATTAAAGTGACAAGCAAAATTTATATTCATGTTCGTCCTTAATGAATCACTTTGACAAGTTACAAGGAGAAAGGTGACGGATTCGACACATTTTCGTCAGGATAATTTGCATAAACTTTGCATATCATACATGTCTGTGTTTCACATCGCAGTGTATTATAATGATATTATGTAAAGTAGGATTAATTTTCCTAAAATTGGTGTAAAAATTGAATACATTAAAACTGTTTTGTGAATTTCCAGGAAATAAGTTAAATTTCAATCTGTCAGAGTAATGATTGCTCTGCAATTGCCTGAATTTTACATAATAAATAGGACCTATATAGAACGTGACTTTAAAAAATAACATTTAAAAGATTTTTCTACAGTAATACTTTTCTTTGCCATTGTCATCCCTTACTACCCCTGAGCCTTATTGAGGTCATGATTTAAACAATTTAGAATCCACGTCCACTGCCTGAAGATGCTAGTATCCCTATGCAAAACTTGTAGACTAGTGGCACCATCGAATTTTCCCCGTTCATGATTGTAAAGAAATTTTTTTTTAATGACCTCCACCTAATTTTCACTTTTTCTGATTTATCAATTTATGTCCCCTAGGAAGAATGGGTGTGGTCCTGCATTTGATACTCTAAGGAAGTTTGGTTAAAAATGGCCCAATGGTTCTGGAGAAATATATCATGTATACATGGTATATAAATTGAAAATGTGAAATTCAAAAGTTTATGACAATCAACAAACTGACCAAAGACAAAGGACAAATTTTAATCAGAAAAGTTTTACCTTTTGCTCAGGTAAGCTAAAAAAGCTCACTTGAGCCTTTTGCTCAGGTAAGCTAAAAAACAAAATATATTATTAAGTTATGAAATGAAGATGTTTAATTCAAACCTGAGAAAAATTCATGTTAAACCTCTGTTTTCATCCTTACAAGCAGAAATCTTTCTCCCCTAATATCAAAACACAACTGCTTCAAGTAAAACATTGACAGACATTAACAACAGAGGTTTAATGGCTTTGAATCATGTTCCTGTATATTAAGGACAAGTGTGTTGATCTATTTATTTAAAAGAAATTTACATTAAACAGCAGCATACAAGTTTACCATATGAACCTCATAAAAATGTGACCTTGCACAAAACATTGTAATTTCTTAACCATCTTTTTGCATCTTTTTATTTACATAGACTGCATGTACCTATTATACATGTTAAAGCATGCAAAACATGCCCTTTTTTGGAGGGGGATCTAAAAAAAAACTTCTACTTCTATATAATAAAGATCAACCAAGCAGCTTAAAAATGTTTTTTTTTTAAATAAAATGATATAAATTAAATTCAAATTGGAAAGGGGAATAAGAAATATTGGAAGCACTTGAATAATGAAGTAAAATATACACATGCAGATAGGCCGGGGGAAGGGCTTATCAATGGAGAAAGGGGGTGGGGTAGTATGGAGGATTGGCCAAAGTAAAAGTAGCTCATTATGTATATGTAATGGAAGTAAACAGTACAGGTGAAGATTTGCAATGCAATTAGTTTTGGGAGATCAAGGGTGAATCAATCCTGCAACTGATAACAGATTTTTTTCCCCCTTTTTTTGTTAGATCTAAGATGGATAGGACAAAAAATAATTGTGATCAGTGAGACAGAAAGAAAATAAAAAAAGACTTTAAACCCATAATCTTAAATAACTTCACTGACTACCCTTTTATTTCAGAGAATCCATGCATTTAACATGTTTTTAATTAGCAAGTTCATTAAGGACAGAAGACACCTGAAATAACACATAACATCAGATGTACTTTTGATATAAATTTGCAAACCCGCAGTGGGTTCACACATAAATATATCACAGCTATCATAATTAAACAAGACATATTAAAAAGCATGCAAGCTTTTATACACCAATTAAGATGCTCCAATTAATTAACACCTTGTCTGTAATTAATACAAGTTGCACTGGAATCTTATGCATATATTTACAAGATTAATAGAAGATATGGCAGACTATAATAGCTATACGATGTATTGCACAATTCTTCTTATTGTCTAATGTGCCCTTTGGAAAGGGTAAAGTATGAAAAAAAACCCTGCTGAATTAGAACCCTAGAACACATGACAATTTCAAATGCCTTTTAGCTAGTCATCTATCAAGCACCTGCTATTGTTAAGTTTCAGATCCCTCACCTACTAACATCATGAACCTTGGATGAAATGTTACCATTAATTAATGACACCTGCTAATTGTTATTTGTACAATGTAGTACCCCTCCCCTTCCCTCCCCTTTTTAAATCTGTCAAATACAATTTTCCTCCAAACTTTACCATTTTATATAATCATGTAAATTATTTTGTTTGTTTGGTAGGGGACCAGAAACAGATGAACTGCTATTTGAACTAAGTCTCCTTTTCTGCTCTGAACAAATTCTAAATCCTTATTTTATTGCTTTGTGGCTTTGTAATTATGTTCCCCAAACGAAGTTGGGGAACATATTGTTTTTACTCTGTTTCTTATTATTATTATTATTATTATTATTATTATTATTTTTCTTCTTCCTGGGAAAATTTTGTCCACGAGTGATCTTGTAAACAACACATCTGACTTAGGTGAAACCTTTTTAGGGTCAGTAGGCATGTTATGTAGAGTTGCCAAACGAAGGTCATTTTGCGCGCACGTGCTTGCAAGAGCGCGCACGTGCAACACGTAAAATGACCAATATAATGGATATTGCTGTAACTTTTCTATTTTTTGATGAAAATTCTTAAAACTCATAATGTAAAAATATATTAGTAGTATAGACAAGATGACATGGTCAAAATAGCAAGATCTCACGCGCATGCACGTGCGCTTTGCTCTGATTGGCTGAAACTAAAGTCTCAATATCTTTCTTGTTTTACGTCATAATCCTTTGAAATTTTGATGTTTAGTTACACATTATAAAGGTCTACAGCCTGATATATAAGAATTTTCATGAAAGCACGTACATGCACATGTGCTGGAAAGAGCGCACACGTGCAACATGTGAAATAACCAATTTTATTGATGATGACATAACATTTCTATTTCTTGATGATTTTTTTAGAAACTCATAATGTAAGGATACATTATTAGTATAGACAAGATGACATGGTCAAAATAGCAAGATCTCACGCACATGCACGTGCGCTTCGCTCTGATTGGCTGAAACTTAAGTCTCAATATCTTTCTTGTTTTTTGTCATAATCCTTTGAAATTTTGAACATAGTCCTACATTATGAAGATCTACAGCCTGATAAATAAAAATTTTCATGAAAGCATGCGCAAGCGCGCGTGCTGCAATCTGATTGGCTGAAACTTTAAATGGCTATATCTCCCTTGTTTTTTTGACGAAATGCTTTGAAATTTAAAGCATAGACATGCATTAGGATATCCTACAATATGATATAGAAAAAATTCATGAAATCACGCGCATGCACGTGTGCTGCAATCTGATTGGCTGAAACTTGAAATGGCTATAACTCCCTTGTTTTTCAACCAAACAGGATGAGATTTAGAACATAGATAGTTATAAGGGACTCCTAAAAGAAGGTACGGCCATCATGCACGTGCATGACGTGCATGCATTTGGAACTAAAAATACACTTGAATGAGTAATTTTTAATACTTTTCGACTGAATGCTTTAATATATAGTATATCAAAATATATAGATAGTGTAGACAAGATGATATGGTCATAACGCACATGCATTCACATGCGCACGGGTGCAATGCTACAGTTTGAATATAATTGGTATCCTTTGGTAATTGGTATCCTTCTCGGTAAACGTTGTTAAAGTCAAAAATGCACAGAGTTTGTCTTATTTAATGAAACTTACAGGGAATATGGCACCAAAATGAAGTTGGGGAGCGTTTGGGGAACATCTGTAACGGTTCCCGTTACAATTAGCACTAGTTTTTTTTCGTTTTCAATTTTGTTCTACACATAAATTTTCACTCTGTTGTTTACTGCTATAATAGCCACAGTACAAGAAATGGGGAACAAAGTCAAACAAATGATAAGAAGACCATCAGTGTGACTGTCACTCATCCACATAAGTTTCCGCTTTTCTGGTCCAGTGGTTCTTCATCATCAGATTTTTCCTCAATATTTCATTGTAAAACTTGGATTCCCTAGTGTGGCCCTGTCCTACACTGGGGGGTCATAATTTTAATAATTTAGAATTTAGAATCTACACTAGTCACTATCCCAGGATGCTTCCACAAAAGCTCAATTGTTTAGTTTTTTTGCCCAGTGCGGTTCTTGAGAAGATTTTTTAATAATCCAACTCTATTTTTGTCTTTTCTTGATTATCTCCCCGTGTCATAGGAATTGACCCTTAAATTTAACTTCCCTTCATACAAGTATGTGGAAAGTTTGGTTAAAATTGTCCTGGTGGTTCTTGAGAAATTGAAAATTTACAGATGGATGGACAGACAGACAGACAACAGACAATGGTTAATCAGAAAAGCTTACTTCAATACTTCATCTTTCAACTCAGGTGAGCTAATATTTTGTTACTAAATTTAAATAATTCATAAGGTGTATATTTATTGAATTAAGCATTGTAAGTTACAAATTATTAAAATGAACATTAACCAATCAGAAACCATGTTTTCATAAACTTAACACAAATGTTTTTGAGAAAAAATAATGAATAGATAATCATATTTATAAATACATCTTAGAACCTCTAGTTATTTTCAAAATTACAATTATATGTGAACGTTTAAACTGAATTTTGCTCATTAGCTAAACAAAAATAAAAAGAACCTCTTTTGTGTTCATACAACAAATGAACATGTGTTCAATGCTGATCTTAATCAAGAATAAAATTTAAATATTTAAATATTAATCAAAAAATCATAAATATCAATATCATTAAATATATAAATTCTTACAAATCATAAAAAATATCTCCTTCGAATAATCCATTACCTGGTTAATTAAACAGGTACACACGTTGAAGTCATCGAATCATGCACGTCATTTATTGAAGCTAATTGAGCGCGCATTAAAGGGTGTCAAAGTCTGTAAAAAACTCGTCCTACCCAATGGACTTGTCAACAGAGTGCATTTAAATTAGCTTATCTGGAGGACGTCAAGCGAAAAAAGACAAAGGGTACACCACTATCGCATGGCCACATTGACAGGAATCAATGAGATCATCAAAACAAGATTGGAGGTTTTGGCTTTTTTAGCGTCCCAACTATTGCATGAAGTCAAGAGAAAAAAAAATCCATCCCAAGGTTGGGACACGTGAAACTCACAGATTTTACCCAGAAAATAATGGGGACTATAATAGAGTCTGTTCTTATCGCAGCATCATAATTATTGAAAAATAATGCGGCAAGTCCAATGGCTAAATTTCCTTTCAATAATATTCCGGCAATGAAAAGCCGATATGTTACGTAATATTCTCCATGGTGAAAAACACAAAATCAGATGAAATATTTGATCCCTCTTTAAGCAAACAAACCTGCCTGAAAAGGTTTACATTAACTCTAATTTAAATTTAATTTGTTATAGCATCTGAAATGGTATGTCACATCAAACAGGTTTTTTCTGGACATCATAAAAAAACATTTAACATTTGATTAAAGCTTTCATTTATAGACATGATCAGGACTACGCATTTCAGTTTAATCAAGCTGTATGTCTATTCCTAGTCTGAAACCAAATAATAAAGGCTCTATATATTCTTCTCCAGACGTTCTTGTACAGTAAAGTTGTGTCATTTTGTATATTATGTCAGGACCTTAATTTATTTGTGCGTCTTTTAAATTAAAGACAACTTAGCAACTTCATATCAGAATGACATTCAATGTTGATATATTAGAATCTGTTTATTTAAACATGTTAAAACCTCAACCAATTGAATAGGTACATTTTTCTGAGATGTATATTAATTTGTGGGCAACTGAAAATGTTGATGTGGACCATAGAATTTATAAGAATCAGTAGTCAACCTGGCCATAACATAGATTTTCAAGTAAGATTTAAACCTTGGAGTAAAACATTATCTCCAGGATAATAATTCATTCGCTTCCCCCTTATATAAGTGTTCATAATGCAAGACCATCAACATTTGTGGATTTGAATCACATTTTTGAATGTGTATTTCAAAATATTTACACTTCTTATGTCTTTGTCCGAGATAAAATTACAAATAGTCAATGTACTTTATTTCCTCATCAATGTACTGGTTCAATGATAGGCACAGGTTAAAAAACCTGTGCAGGGCGATTGATTTCATGACGATGATTAATCGATTGGCTTGCGTGATAATTTTATGCATCAGGGGTGTGCAATTACCATTGGCCGATGCCCAGGGCTACCAGATTTAGAGGCTATTGTAAATCTATACTGCGTTAGCCCGTCAGTCTAGCAAATCCAAAACGAAAGTAAACATATATTTACTTTATTGTAAAATCATAATCTTTTAAAATTAATACATTTTCCCATATGCATTGTGTGTTGCTATTGTCAGCTATAGAGTATAGTCAATAAAAATATGGAGAAGTACCTAACAATAACAAAGCGCAAACCATTCTTTGTTTTATTTATTTCAACTTAGATGTTTTTACCTCTATATTATACTTATACATGTATTGTT
Organism: Saccostrea cuccullata; assembly: GCF_032062105.1. NCBI lineage: Eukaryota > Metazoa > Mollusca > Bivalvia > Ostreida > Ostreidae > Saccostrea > Saccostrea cuccullata. The sequence continues at coordinate 136,527 of NW_026921008.1, forward strand.
TTAGGTAGTAAATGGGCTATAGTGATTGACAACCTCGTGCTAGTAACTTTGTTACTGCCACTAGCCCGACCGGCTACTTACTATTTTTTGTACTTGCACACCCCTGTGCATAAACGTCTTCATGCAAATTATCACGCAAAAATCTTCTGCAAACGAATTGGTTCTTTTATAAAACAATTAGAAACTGAAATGCTTTATCTGTTATTAAAATATCGTATATTTATCTGTTAATTTATTAATATATCCCAGTGACATTGAACATTTTAATGCATGCAACATTACAGGATTTTACATAACTAAATGTATACGCGAACTACTCATAGTCCTCTGCGTCTCTGCACTCAATATAATACAAACCAACTCTGGCAGAAGTTTGATGATTAATTATTTATAATTAAGTAGTTTTAACATTTAAAGGTTAACAGAGATAGTTTTACTTAATAAAAACGCAACAAATACAGACTTGTCGAAATCCGTCGGTCCTGTCAGCAAGGCCGTTAAAAATTTGTCTGGACCGATAACATTTAAGAAAACGTTGGTCCAGATGACCATTTGAAAGAAATTGAGCGTAATGCAAATTTAATAAAGGTCGGGATGGGGATGCATAATTGAAGGTCACAAACCCAGAAAAAATGGCCACGTACGCAGCATGTTGACGATATCTAAGTAAATTTGTTGTAGCAAAGTCATAAAACTTGTCATTTATGTCTATGTTAAAGACTCTCTATCCCAAGAAAGGAAACTTGTTAGATTGAAGGCTATTAAAAATAATAATTAAGTACATTTTGGTGCTGTTATTCATATGACTTTTTCAGCTTCAAAATAAAGGTACAAGTATCTGGTCTGACAAAAGTTTGACTGGTCCGACAGAACACTCGATTTTGTCAGACCAAATGTCTGACAGTTATTAAAAAATTTCGACAAGTCTGCAAATATGTAGGATTCTTGGCTCACTCTCAGAGGAATGTTAAACC